>NC_133382.1:28635158-28803139 GCF_049309525.1 Garra rufa | reverse complement strand
ACGAAAATTTTAAATATTTCCTTGGCAACAAAGTGAAATAAAATAACTTTAAGCTGAAGTAATACAATTATTACAACTAAAATAAAATAAAAAATTAATTATAATAAATAAAGCTAAATGAAATATTTTAGAAGCTAATAAAATGACAATTAATTGAAATAAAGCTGAAAAAAATATTAAATGGAAAAACAAGCTTAAAACAAATGAAAATTAGAAATATTTCCTTGCCAACTAATTAAAATAAAATACATTTATGCTGAAGCACTGAAATGACTAAAACAGAATTTAAAAAATAAATTATAAAAAATAAAGCTAAAAGAAACATTTAAAAAACGAATAAAAAAGACAAATAATTGAAATAAAGCTAAAAATAAATCAATATTGGATGAAAAACATAAGCTTAAAAAACTTGAAAATTAGAAATATTTCCTTGCAAACTAATTGAAATAAAATAAATTTAAGCTAAAGTACTAAAACTAATAAAACTGAAATAAAAAAATAAATGATAAAAAATAAAGATAAATGAAATGCTTTAAAAACTAATAAAAATGGCAATTAATAAAAAATAAATGAAAAAAATATCAGATGAAAAACATAAACCTAAAAAACATTTAAAATTTTTTGAAATATTTCCTTGCCAATAAAATAAGTTTAAGCTGAAAGACTAAAATTTATAAAACTGAAATAAAAAACTAAATTATAAAAAATAAAGATGAAGATATAAAGATATTTTAAAAACGAATAAAAATAGTAACTGAAATGAAGTTAAAATATTAGATGAAATACATAAGCTTAAAAAATGTAAATGAAAATTAGAAATATTTCCTTGCCAACGAATTGAATTTAAATAAGTTTAAGCTAAAGTACTAAAATTACTAAAACTGAAATAAAAAAATAATTTATTTTATAATTTAAAATTATTTAAATAAAAATTTAAAAGCTAATAAAAATGACAATTAATTGACAAGCTAAAACGATAAATAAATAAATAAATAAATAAATATTAGATGAAGAACATAAGCTTAAAAAAAACAAACAGAAATTTGAAATATTGCCTTGGCAACTAATTAAAATAAAATAAGTTTATTATTATTAAAACAAATAACAAATAACAAAAAAAATAAAATAAAGCTAAATCAATTATTTTAAAAAGAATAAAAATGACAATTAATTGAAATAAAGATAAAATAAAATATAAATATTAGATGAAAAATATAAGCTTAAAAAAAATGAAATGTATTGCCTTGGCAACTAATTGAAATAAAATAGGTTTAGGTACAAAAAAAAGTTAGTAAAATTCCCAACCCATTTTACTTCCAAAATGTGACATATTTCACAGTATAACAAATGGCAATATAACATTGTTAAGAGGGCCTTGTATAATTAAATAACTAAACAGGACTTACTTTTTATCAATGATTTTAATAATTTTTCTACTTCATATTTTCTTTCAGATATATTATGCTATTTACTCCTTCAGTGCACGGTGTGCAAATGAGCTCAGCATATCGGCCAATCAGCGGGTCCGAATCCTTGAGTTCCAGGACATGAATGGCAACCAAGAATGGTGGCTGGGAGAGGCAGGAGGCCGAAGGGGTTACGTCCCATCCAACTACATCCGCAAATCTGAGTACACATGAGCTGCGCATTTGTACAAGAACAATCCCTAATGACACCACACCACTACAGGCCAACTCACTATGGGGAGAAAACTACAAAAGGACATTATTGTGCCTTAACTATAAAGGAGATGCACTGATGTGGTGAACTGGTCTTTGCTACTGATGGAAAAAAAAAAATAATAATACCCTCCATGTTGACTTCAGTCAATGAATGTAACTCCTGACGACTTCTAGTGGTCATAGAAGATGGTGCATGTGGAATACAAAATAAAGGGAGTGAAAAAAAGAAATAGTTTGAACTGAGAGGCAGTTTGGTGTTGGATTTAATGATCTGACATGTTCTGCTGTTCTTGGAAACACATTTATAGTGTTAGCGCTTAATTGCTCTGTAGAGAGCATCTCTTTTGATGTGTAGGAGTGGAGTGGAGGACTTGTATGGGGCATGTGCGATTCACACTGGATGTAGACTGATGGGATTGATATTCCAGTGATGCCCATATATAAGTGTGCAAGAGTGAATGAGTGTTTGTTTGTGTGCCAGAGAGAGTGTGTGGAGTGTTTTGAGATGTGCCTCCCTTCATCTGACAATCATAGTACACCTAGAGAGAGAGAAAAAAAGAAAAGATTTTTTGGGTTTCAGTGAATGCGAACAAAACGATTAATATGAAGTGTTTGGATTTATTCCCCATCGTGGCTCCCAGATGATAACATAACGTAATATTACCACTGGTGACCATATCATATTCCTGAAAATATGAATGAAATGCAAGAGACACTTTTTTTTAGGTACAGTGTTTTTTACCTTTTTACTTTTTGATAGCATTAAGTTTGCCACTTGCACTTGAATGCATTTACAAGTTAATATTGACGTTTTAAGGCAGTTTTGAGTGAGCTCAAGACACCCGTGAGCTCATTTGATGTGATGCACCAACAGATGAACTCTGAATATTTATCTCTCATGCTGTATATAGAATGAACGTCTGCACTCCAATGACAACTGATCCATTTCTCCTCTTTTAAATAAAAAAGAAATCAGTTGAAAAACACTTGTTTTACTGTTATTTCTTACAGACATTTGGCGATACTGATTTTAACACATTTGTTTTGCTTAAGAAGCTTTAAATTAATACAGTTACACTCTTACAAAAGTACAAAATCTAATTGAACGTTAATGGATTTAAATTGTTTAAAAGAAAATGTATGAAAGATGAAACTCTGCACTGACAAATTTATTGACTATTGAGACATTTTGAGTTTAGTGAATGTCTTTTTATAGTGTATTTTATATGTTTTTTATATTTTCCCACAGAAATTTTCATATAAAATGAACTTTGAGCTTTGAACAGTGTTTATATGAGTTAAAAAGCCTGTTTTTAGTTGATGAAAAGAACATTGTAGCGCAGCTGCCATCCAATAAATCGCAATAAGCTTTGTGTTTTGTTAGTTTTGATATAAAACAACGTCTTAGATTTCAAATACTGTCAATTGTATTACAATATTCAAACAATATGCCGTTTTGGCGCTGTTTCGACAGTAGCGCCTCAGTTCAATAGAAGCGGAAGTGAATTGATCGTCTCCTCTGCTTTAATACCAGATTAAGTACGAGATAAATATGAATAAATAAACATCCTAAGATATGTTAAAGGAAAGAGTACAACTTACAGAAATACGTATCATATCTCATCGCTTAATCAGTGTTTCAACCGAGGAAAGACAGGTCATAAACAGGTCACGTAACGTCACATTATTACCTCAGAAAAACAATCATTCGCTCGATAGTCAGCTAGAAAAATTAACTATAGAGAAAAGCATTTGCTAAATATACGCACTATATTCATCATAATTTATTGTTTATATGTTTCATTTATAATGTTTCATTTATGTGAGTAAATCAATCAATTATGTTTCGATGGATGACAGTCACCATTTAAATGTTTAGATTTCGAAAAACGAGTATCTTAAAACTAGTAAGCAAGAATCTTGACAACATTAGTGTTTGTTTTTATAATTTCCAGTCAGGTAGGTGAAATATTAGGCTAATATCTTATTACTGCTTTATGTATCTTTAACACCTATTAACTTTAAGTCCTTTTCTATATTATTTAGCAGCTTCCATGCGTGTTTTCCGTGGGTTAGACAGCATAAATTAGCAGTCCATGCTGTTGTTTGCATCTGCAGATCATCAATATAGTTGCACATCCGGTTAAATGACCAAACCATGGTGTACGTGCAAACCC
Organism: Garra rufa; assembly: GCF_049309525.1. NCBI lineage: Eukaryota > Metazoa > Chordata > Actinopteri > Cypriniformes > Cyprinidae > Garra > Garra rufa. Next base: position 28,799,280 of record NC_133382.1, on the reverse strand, counting down.
TCTAGTCTAGTCTATAGTACCAACTGACACTAATGTATATTTGACACTATTAGTAGAGAGGTGTTTTTCCTTTAAAATTTGGCTGTACCTGATATATATCCCAAATAATATCAAATTGAATCACAAGCTTGGGAATACACACACACACATTAGCATCAGTTCACATTATAATTAAATGGAACCAGAATATTGTTTTAATGCATATCTGTAGTGCTCACTGGCCAGAACACAAAATCAATGTTGTTAGGTAATGATTGCTAGACAGTAAGCAGAGAAAAAGGAACAAGGGGTTATCCACATACAGGTCAACATATTTACTGCCCACAATATAGACAAGGGACTTTTGTGGTGTTTGATTATGCATCTTTTACTGCTGAAATCATGTTTCCAGTGATTCTGCTTCTGATGGGCCTTTCTGGTTTCACTTTTCCAGTCCAAGGAGCACCGGTATGTAACTATGTAAAATTGCTTTGAAATAGCTTAAACTCAAATGAAATTAATCTTGAATGAAATTTTGTCATCTGTTTCAGGGTCTGCCTGACGATGTTTTGACTTTATTTGATGGTGAGAAGTCTTAAAATATTAGCTTGCATCTGTTTATGTGTTTGCAAGGTTGTTTAGCGTACACACGTCATTGTTATTACTCTGTCGCTCTCTTGGCAGAAACATACGACTATTCGCCAACAGAGGAAATATCCTCAGCTGAAATGAATGAAACCATTGATTGGCTTTATTCCTACTTTGATGAACCAGGCAAGAACAAACTTACTGTATGTATTATAGATGTCCAGTTTGGTGCTCGCAAACATATGTATGCTGATCATGTTCAATGCTTCTGTAGGCGTGTGTGATCCAAATCCATGCCAGAATAACGGTGTATGTGAAGTCCTAAAAAGCGACAGCTTTAAATGTACCTGTAAAGAGCCTTACATTGGCAAAAAGTGTCAGGATGGTGAGATCTTAATACACTGTATCTAATTATAAATCAGTAAAAGTGTGTATCATTCTTGAGTTGTCATGTTGGGATCTTGCAGAGAGGAACGTGTGTAAGAGAGTAAACTGTGGTCGTGGTGATTGTGTCAGAATTCTGGAAGCCCCGTTTTATGAATGCAAATGCCACCCGCCCTATAAGGCCCCTACGTGCAAGAAAGGTGAGCGTCTCTGTCTCCAGCTTCTGAAATAAAGCAAATGACTGTTAAAGTGATTCTTTTTTTAGTAGTAAAGATGACTAAACCCTTTTCATTATGTCAGATTGTAGTGAATTGCTACTTATTTTATTGCTAATGTTAAGTTTATACCTATGTTTGGAATATCAGCCTCTGCTTGTGACCCGAGCCCATGCCTGAATGGAGGAAAGTGTGTTAAAGGGCGGACCAGAGCCAGTTTCACATGCGAATGTCCTGGAAATTACAGTGGGAGGTTCTGCCAAGTTGGTAATGCACTTGTGTTGCTAAGTCTATTTATTTTATTTTGCTATAATGTTATACTTATTGATAAGTTATATTGTTGGCGTTTCTGAGGTAATGTTACGACTGTTATGCTATTTACAAGCTGTTTTCTTGATCATTTCTTGGCGATTTTCACACTGATTGATCGATTACATAAGACATTTGTTTTATGTATTTGTTCAGATTTTTAATCTCCACATAAAACTGATTGGGCAGACCAAACCGTAAGTCGTAGAGGCTTGAAACTTGGAGGGAGGTTAGTACTCACAGTGTCTACAGCGTCAAGAAGGCTCGCTCCAGTCGGCCTGACGGAGGCACTACGGCGATCAAAAGTACAAAATTCTCATAACTACTAAACCGTTCATCGCAGGCTCAAGTGTCTTATTTCATTTATGTGTCACCTTGGCGAATTTTTGGGGTATTTAGCATCTTTGGAAAGACCTACATTTGTAACCTAGTTCTAGGTTTTTCGCCCAATCGGAACAAAAACAGTGCAGGAAAATTCTCCGGAGAGTAAACATCCATAATTATCAAAAAATTATCACAAAGGGATGCCAAAACATTCAAAAGGGCCAGGCTCTCTTTTACTAAAACGGCTATAACTTTTGAATGGAATGAGATATCTTTGTCAATCTCGCAACGTGTACAAGCTGAATCTGAGGTCACGTAAAAAAATGTTGGTGGCCATAGCTACGCACCTAGCCATAACTAAAATGGCCATATCCATGCACCTGTTTGTCATATCCACATGAAAATTAGTTTGGACGGTCTTGGTCCAAAGTATCTCAAAAAACGAAATCAGAACGAAACTCGCTAGGCTAGAAATCTGAAAGAAATTGCCCACTGGGGCAATATCACATTTTTCAAAAGCATAAATGATTGTATATTGCACATTTTTTCCACACATGTGCACAGTATTTGTATAATTCCTAACAACTTCACCTCTAGAACCACTGCTGTCAATCAAACCATTTGTTAAATGATTGAGAAATTTTGTAAAACCTGGCCTAGGTTTTTCGCTTTGGAAAAATACACTGCAGTGCAATTGTCTGGACTTTCTACTAGTTCAATAATAATGGGGTTGTTCAGAAAATGGGCCTGTCCAAATATACCTAAAATCTTATTAAGCCTAAACAGAAATTCAAAACTTCACGAAATCTGGTGAGCACATGCAACAGTTGATTCTAAACAAGCATGCAAAGTTTTAGGGAGATCGGACCACAGCTGGCGTTATAACAGTCATAAAAGTTAAAAAACATATTTCTTTGGTACATGACCTAAATAAATAAATAAATTAAATAATTGACTTAGGTGGTTAGAGGCTTGCTATATTTATACCGACTTTACTTGAAGCTGGGTACAATTTTGTATTGGTCACTGAGTAAAGTACCACAGTGAAACGTGCTAGCAAAACTGCAAGGAGAACAGGTACATTAACCGCCAAACTTCAAATCTGAATTTACCAATATTCTTTTAGAACGCTTTTTTCCAAATCGCTTTGAAGGCTCTTTATGACGTCATATTAAGTCATCTCGTTTGGCCGATTTGTTTTTTTAATAAATACGTAATGTTTCAAATTTAAAGGACTCACCGTCACTACTGACATATCAGGCCATAAATACCATATATATGCTGGGTTCTCAGGGGTTTGTTTTTATCAAAAGTAATAAATTCCCTTTTTGTGAAAATCACATTAAAAATGTTTTTATTGTTTTCCGATAAACATATTTACTACATCTTTTGCCACATTTGTTCTGTTGCTTTTGAATGCCATTTATGCATACTGTAGTTTTTATTCTTCTACACTTGACTCGTCAAACTTCCAATTAATGTTAACTATAGAATTTTTGAAAGAGTTTTTTTCCCTCTCCAAATTATTGTGTGGCTGGTGTGCTACAAGTAATAAATACACTTGACAATGTTCAATATTATTTGCAAGCAATCCACCTTATTTTTCCTGTAAGAGTGGGCACAGCTAATGAATCAGAAGTCTTGCACATTCACAGAAAACGGCTTTGAAAAATAAGGTGGATACCATTAGTAAAACTGCTTGTGAATAGATGTAATGTGATTTACCTCAGAAAAGACAACAATAATGAGCTTTGGAGTCCACATGAACCATTTTGCAAAGCTACTGGTTGTTAGGACATTATGTCATTTTGTTTTCAGGTCCAAGTGATTGCTATGAGGGGAATGGAGAATCATACAGAGGTTTTGTTAGTGAGACAGTGGAAGAAATTGAATGTTTACCATGGAACTACTATCGTATTCCCTTCAAGGAGTTTGAAGGTAATGAGAGCATCGGAGCCCACAATTACTGCAGGTAAGAATTTGGGTTGAATAAATCTCACAATGAATTATGTATAACATGTTGTCTTAAGAATTATTTTTGTCATTTAAGAAATCCAGATGGAGACCGGGAACCCTGGTGCTTTGTTAAAGACAAGGGCAGTCTCCGGTGGGACTACTGTAACGTCAAGCCATGCTCTGAACCAGGCACAAATTTTCCTTTTACTGTCTCTCTCTTATATAAATACAAACACAAAAACATGTGACCCTGGACCACAAAACCAGTCATAAGGGAATTTTTTTTTAAATTGAGATTTATACATCACATGAAACCCTGAATAATAATAATAAGCTTTTCATTGATGTATGGTTTGTTAGGAAAATAACATATTTGGTCAAGACAACTATTTGAAAATCTGGAATCTGACGGTGCAAAAAAATCTAAATATTGAGAAAATAGCCTTTAAAGTTGTCTAACTGAAGTTATTAGCTACTAATCAAAATTTAAGTTTTGATATATTTACAGTAGAAAATTTACAAAATACCTTAATACATTGTAATACTTAATACAATGTATTTTTGGCTATTGCTACAAATATACCCATGCTACTTAAGACTTGGTTTTGTGGTCCAGTGTCACATATGTTCTGCACTTCTGTACCACTATACTTATATATTATATTTAACAAACTTTCACAGAACCAGTAAAACCCTCCACAGCCCCTGTAAAACTGGAGTTTTCTGACTGTGGAAAGACTCAGGCTAGTATGATAGCTCCAAGGATATTTGGTGGGAGGAAGTCTCGGCCTGAAGCCCATCCCTGGCAGGTTTCATTTCAGGTCCGTCCCAAGGGCTCCAATGCATCCTTCAGCCACAGCTGTGGAGGAACCCTTATTGACTCCTGCTGGGTCCTAACTGCCGCCCATTGCATGTAAGTTAGGTTTTTGGGGGTGGGGGTGTTGCATTAGATCTATGTAACATTCAACCTCAAAACTCACTTTGATTTTATGATGTCTTTATTGTATGATCATGGTAGTGATGAGAATGAGGAGGTGAGGGTAGAGATGGGTGGTGTAAACCTGGAGAAAGATGATCCTGCAAAACAATTTATTGAGGTGGAAACAATCATTGTTCATGAGAACTATACTGAAACTTCTGAAGCCCTGTATAATGATATAGGTGAGTGATTCATTCTTTAAGTCTGTCTACAGTCGAAATCAAAAGTTTACATACACCTTGCAAAATCTGCAAAATGTTACTTATTTCACCAAAATAAGAGGGATCATACAAGATGCATGTTATTTTTTAAGTACAATTTTATTAAGTACTGCCCTGAATAAGATATTTCACATGGAAGACATTTACATATAGTCCACAAGATGAAATAATAGTTTAATTTATAAAAATGACCCTGTTCAAAATTCTTAATACTGTGATCCACAGCTGTTTTTTTTTTTTTTTTTTCACAAGGAAAAACGATGCATTAAGAGCCAGGGGGTGAAAACTTTTAAACGGAATAAAGATTTTTCTTATTTTTTTCTAAATATCATATTTTTTCATTTAATACTGCCCTTCAGAAGCTACAGGCGATAAGTTAAATTTAGCCTGATGTTCAAATTCAAAAGTTTTCACCCCCCGGCTCTTAATGCACCATTTGTTTCTTCTGAAGCATATGTAAGCATTTGAACCTTCTGTATTAATTGCATATGAGTCCCTCAGTCTGAAAAGATGGATCTCAAAATCATACAGTCATTGTTGGAAAGGGTTCAAATTAGTGGTGGGCCGTTAACGTGCTGCGTTAACGTGAGACTCTTATCGGGCGATAAAAAAAATATCGCCGTTAATCTATTCTCAAAGTTGGGTTGGGAGCTGGGTCTAAACTACGCAAGATATGATGACTTTCACCTTGATATTTTAGCGCGGATGACGTATACCTAGTCAAAATGCACTGTAGGAGGCGAGAACGAGTCTTCAACTTCTGTGAAATTCCCACATCAAATGAGACGTGCAAACATGGATGCAGTTATGAAGCCGCTTCAGGGCAGGTGCGTGCGTTGCTAGACCCTTTTTACTGGGGCACGTGCCCCAGTGAAAATCTGCTGTGCCCCAGTAAAATCTCAAGTTTGAGTTATAATTTATTTTACTAATACTTTGATAATCCCGAAATAAAGACATTAAACTATATGCAACAACTGAATTGACGCTTCTAAAAGCAACGCAGTTTAATGGAAGACTATGCACGCAGAAATCCATGCCCGTGCGCGTCTGTGTACTTAACGTCAACGCGCACGTCGTGCAGCCTTTTGCGCAGAAGTACTTGGTTACACAAGTTTTTATAGGTAATTATGTTGTAAATGCAATTGTCAAGCAGTTTGTGATGCATTTTGGAAACAGGAGATGAGCGCCTGATCTAGTGAGCCACCTGGCCCCTTCTCGAAGACTTACTTTTAGTCATTATTTGGGTAGCACACATATTCTGAAAATGCCTTCAGCAGAATTCAAATTAGCCATTTTAATCTAGATTAATCTAGATTAATTCCAAGAATTAATATAGATTAATCTAGGTTAAAAAAATTAATCTATGCCCACCCCTAGTTCAAATACACAAAAATACTGAAAAACCAAGGATTCAAGAATTTTCTGAAGAACAGCAGGCAGTTTAACTTTTCAGGAGAAACAAGCAACTCATGAACAGCTTTCACTAAACAACAAAAAAAGCACAGCTGTGGATCATTCAGGTAACAACACAGTATTAAGAATCAGCATGTAAACTTTTGATCAGGGTAATTTTTATAAATTCTACATTTTTCTTTTCTCTTGTGGACTATATGTAAATGTTTTTTATGTGAAATATCTTATTTAGATATAAGCATTTTGTATGATCCTTCTTATTTTGATAAAATAATAAGCATTCTGCTTATTATGCAAGATGTAAACTTCTGACTACAATTGTCTATTTTTGAGTTTATAGACTATACATTTTTAAACCCCAATTTAATTCTATTGTTTGTGGTGTCAATATTGGATGAACACAGGATCAAGTTTTGACATTTTGTTTAAAAAAAATTACGCACAGGACAGTTTTGCCCGCAGTTTAAAAAGATGACAACCTGGGGTAAAGCGCATTGTGAACAGCCTACAGTACTATTGAAATATTTTGTAAACCAGTTATGTCCACATCACAGTGCTTTTGTTTCTCATATATGCCAGCCCTGCTGAAACTAAAGGCAGTAAATGGACGGTGTGCCAATGAGACCAGGTCCGTTAGGGCAGCATGTCTCCCTACTGATTCATTCCCTGATGAAACACAGTGTACCATATCAGGCTATGGAACCACTGAGAAAGGTGAGGTTTCTGGATTAAATTTTTGTTTTACTGTAAATATTGACTACAAACACCTGCCTCTGGGAATATTTGTCAACAATTACTCTCTCTTCCAGAGCACGCTGTCTCTCCTCAGCTGCTGGATGCTAAAGTTCTCTTAATCTCTCAGAAGCGCTGTATGTCTCGTAATGTCTACGGGAACAGAATGGATGATTCCATGATGTGTGCTGGATATATGCAGGGAAAGACTGACTCTTGTCAGGTGTGTTCAAGTCCCAAATTAGTTTTGAATGAAATTTTTATTTAAGGGATAGTTTACCCAAAAATGAAAATTCTGTCATTAATTACTCACCCTCATGTCGTTCCAAACCCATAAGACCTTAATTCGTCTTTGGAACACAAATTAAGGCCACTTTGATGAAATCCGAGAGCTTTCTGATCCTGCAAAGACAGCAAGGGTCCTACCACGTTCAAGGTCCAGAAAGGTACCAAAAACATCAACAAAAATGGTCCATTTGACATTAGCAGTTCAACTGTATTTTTTTATAAATCTACGAGAATACTTGTGCGCAAAAAAAAAAAAAAAAAAAAAAAACAGAAACCTAAAACTTTATTCAACAATTCTTCTCCTCTGCATCGCCGTAGTGCTATTTGTCAATGTTCTTGGTACCTTCCTGGATCTTGAATGTGGTAGGACCCTTGCGGTCTATGCAGGAAAAGAAAGCTCTCAGATTTAAACAAAATTATCCTAATTTGTGTACAAAAGACAAACAAAGGTCTTCCAGGTTTGGAACAACATGAGGGTAAGTATAAGTAACTGATAGAATTTTCATTTTCAGGTGAACTATCCCTTTAAAATGCATCAAACACAAGGTCTAATGAAAAATGATTGTGCCAACTCAATTTTGCAATATAACAAATTTTTTTTTTTTCATTTTTATAGGGTGACTCTGGTGGACCCCTGGTTTGTCAGAAGGATGAGACTCATTACATCTATGGTGTGGTGAGTTGGGGTGACTGCTGTGGAAAGAAGAACAGGCCCGGTATCTATGCTCGTGTCACCAAATTCATTGACTGGATCAATGGAAAGCTGCATGCAACTCATAAGGTTTCAGTTAAATGATAGGTATCTAATTGCTGACAGCGCAAACCAAAATTCAATGCATATACAGTGGTAGCCAAAATTACTACAACACTAGCATTTTCATGAGCTAAAGAATGGTTTTAAAAGTCAGTTATTTCTATCTTTTTAATATCAGACTATATTTCCAAACATGTATTTTGCCATTAATTGTAATAATGATGAGATGTAAAGAGGTTTGTTTGCACAAGGAGTTTGACAAAAGCCAGTACTTCACAAAGAGATCTGTTCTCATCAGCATCCAGTCTGTCCGGAATGACATGAAGAAACAGAACAAAGACAGACTAAATCCAGAATAACTGTGAATGTAAAAGATGAATGTAACTTCATACTGACTATATTAGCTAATTACTGATTTTTAACTTATGTTTTAAGATTTGAGTCAATATGTTAAGCAAATGTGTTTGTACACATTAAAAATGACAAATTTATCTTTGGAAGAAAACGTGATAAAGTCTCACCAAAAGCCAGAGTGTGAATCCATGAATGAGATCACACATGTACCAGAATTTATCAACGCACAATTTATTTCCAGTTAAGGAAGGTTTAATTTGCTTGTTACACCAAACATAAAAGACACTGACAATGTACTTAAATTAGGTATACAGCAAATCAGCCATGCTCAGAGAAGAAAAAAACCTTTATTATCATTCACATGGAAATTACGACCAAGTGAGCATGTCACAACTTACAGAACTCTTCCGAAGATGTGAAATAAGCTCAGATATCTGCCTTATAATGGGAATTCACAAAAGGACTTGCACAGGATCTTTCTGCAAAAAGAATGAATGCTGCAGCCAAAAGTTTAAACAAAATCAAGGCGTTACACAGGAGCAATCAGGAGAATACTGGAAACAGCCAAGCACTCTGCACCGCAACACGCCACCTTAACAGCTAACCAGCAAAACTCAACTGCTACGCAACTGCGCCTAGTGCATAGAAAATACACAAGAGAGAATATTAGAATCATGTTGTGGAAAATTTTTTCCATTTAAACCATAACAACATCTGCTCGGTTAGCAATCGCTATGATGTCATGGCTTTACAGAGTAGGATTTCTTAGTGGCCAAATTACAGTCTCTACCCAGTCCTTTTAGGTCAAAGAAATATTCACAACATCAGGAATTGTCCATTAATAAATGTTTATTAAGAACAAAAAACTGATTAAAATGAACTTACTTTAGAGTCTGGGAGTTTCAAAAAAACAAAAAGAACTACCAAAAATGAAGTGATTTCACCTAACAGCCCAATTTAGGTATAAAGATCATTTAATATCACAAGGAATTCAAATGTATGATACAAACAATTGTGGGCAACAGAAAAAGAAATTAAATCATTTAAAAGATTTAGACCAAATCACAATAACCTTTCGGTCTGATATATGGATAATTTGTGTATCCTCAGACGGACATCTGTTCGATGCGATCCTCGAAGATTCAATCAGCTGACATCTAGAAGAAAAGAAGAATCAAGTTAGTTTCAAAGAGCAAAGCAGAGAAGGTTCTACAATTACCGTCCTAAAACGAGGCATTGCATATTAGGCAATGCCTAATAACTGGTCCTCAGTTATTCAGAACAAACAGGCACTCTTTCGCACACATAACGAGAAGCTAGCCATATTTACAATTAATCTATGGACCTCATTTTTTGTTCTGAAACCTCGTGTACCTGATGTTTGTTCTGAGAGAAACCTCTTGGGAAGAGAGCCAACAAACCTGAGGGTGAAATTAACGTCTCATAGCCACTTTAAGTGTCGGCAAGCTGATGTACAAACCATTTATAAGTGGTTAGAACAAACTAACTTATTACTAAATTATATGCCTGAATGAAATCAGGCACCAAGCAGCCAGACAGCTTAAACTAGCTTTGAGAACACACCCCATTTCCATCCCGCTTTTGCCTATGCCACGATAGACATGAGTTTGTGACAAGGATGATGAAAAGGTCTCAGTCCATTGTCCTGCAGACGTACCTCAACACCACCTCAACACTCAATGAGACCGACCTGCTCCATAGCAACCGCCAATCAGCAGCAGGCAGCCAATGGTCGGATCACACACTAACTGCTCTCAAACTGCCCCAAACTCCTCTTTTGCAAACAGGAATCAGCAGCTTGGAGGAAAGAATTCCACATTTAGATGAAATCAATGGATTTTGGCTGGTACACGTTTCAAAACAAATATACTTACGGTATCATACCCACGACAGCTCCAAATCAAATATCCATTGTGAGGATTAGGATGTGAAATAAAAATAAACCCTTAAATCATGCAGAAACTGAGATACCAGACAAAAGCTGTGAATAACAGCTCCATCAAGCTAAACTTGGGTAAAACCTGACACCTCCTTTGAGATGATGCATCTACCAATCTACAACATCTGCAGATGTCTTGAAGAAATTGGTGAAAGAGAAAAGTAGAAGGGCGAAGCATTAAAATGTAATTTTAAGCAGCCATTTTAAGTGAGCTATCAGTGAGCTATGCATGCTTTCACTTTACCCCACTTTTGAGTTAGAATAGGGTCATTGGCTGGTCTCCTTAAATCAAAACATTCAGGGCTACCAGGATTAGCTAAAAGTTGCAAGAAAATTAGGAATATACTTTTATACAAGACATTAGGCTCACCTAAGCTTCACGATTCAGCGGTGGCTCCGGCATCCTCTGGAGATTTGGGTCTGCTTCTCGATCTGGATCGTGATTTGGATCCTTTGTTTGATCTCGGAGTGCGGCTCCTGGAGCGAGACTTGGACTTAGACCTTGACCGGGACCTGGAAGCCGACTTGGACTTGCTTCTGCGAGGTGTGCGAGTTTTGGAGCGGGAACGGGACCTAGACCGGGAACGGGAGTAGGACCTGGATCTTGAGCGGGTGTAGCGGGATCTGCTACGGGAACGGGACCTGCTCCTGCTCCTGGACCTAGACCTGCTGTGCCTCCTGCGCCGAGGACTACGGCTAAACACAAATAAAGTTAACAAATTAGTATAAGGATTGTTTGCAGAGAGAAACAAGCAGCAGTTTACAGCATCACAGAACACCATTAAAACAATTTAAAATTAAAAAGTGAGTAGCTTGTACAAATTTAAATGTGACCCTGGACCACAACTTAAGCAGCACTGGTATGTGTAGCAATAGCCAACAATACATTGTATGGTGCAAAACTATAGATTTTTCTTACGACAAAAAACATTAGGATATTAAGTAAAGATCATGTTTCATTAAGATATTTTGTACATTTCTTACTGTAAATATCAAAACTTAAATTTTATTTGTAATATGCATTGTTAACATTAATGGCAATTCTCAATGTTATTCAGAAAAATATATATAATCCTGTTGTTGTGGTCCAGGATCACAAATGTGACCTGTCTATTTGCATGTAGATTACTTACAAAACAATTACTGAAGCTTACCGTCCAAAACAAAACCTTTATTTCAAGTACAGTTACCACACGTTATAGCAAACCACAAACTCGTAGCATATTGGTGTTAAGTTTCATTCACTTCCAAGAATCGGTTCTTTCGAACAATTAGGTTCAAGGAACCTAAAACTAACTTAAATTTACGTTATCACATGTTCTCTAGAAATTATTTGAAAATGCTATTATTAAAGAGCGAATGTTACAATAAAACCTCTCGGAACGAGTTTGATTTTCAACTGGTTACAATTGATTCAAAGGAAGCTACTCAAAAGAATCGCCATTTCGGAGCGTTCACAAAGTTAAACAATTGTTTGATGCTACGCCACATATACGACGGAATAATTTGAAACATTAAAAATTTAAAGCCATTTTAAAACGTATAAAGATGAATTATACTGCTTACGGTGATAAGATCATAACAAGGATTCTAGCACGTGTTGTTTTGATAGCTTGAGGCCTGTAGGCCTCAAATTTAAGGGCCTCGGATGTGAACTTTGAACGGTAAGTTAACTCACAGTAGTTTAAAACGAAAATATTCCAATAATAGATTACTTATAGGGGAATTTACCTTCGGCTTCTCCGTCCATGTCCTCCGTACCTCCTTGGCGGGGCTCCGCGACGGCCGTAATGCGAATCTGGAGGGCGCCCGTATCGCGCCATTTGCACACGCAGTTCGCGCCCGTCCAGCAGCGCGCCGTCCATGGCGTCCATTGCATCCTCCGCGTCCCGCTTATCATGAAAACGGACGAATGCAAACCCGCGGCTCTCTTTTGTGTACCGGTCTCTCGGGATGTAGACGTCCCCGACCCGGCCGTACTTTTCGAAAACCCGCCGCAGCGTTTCGGGAGACGTGCGGTACGTCAGATTGTCGACTTTTAAAGATGTCATGCCCTCGACGTCGGGCGGAGGTCTGCCGTAACTCATCTTGAACTACTAACCCCACTGCAGTATGTTATCCAAAAATATTAGAGCTAGAACCGTTATTTTCAGGAAAAATAACGACGCATTCGGGAGAGTCCAAAGAAACACGCCGAGAGCAGATAACACTCTAAAATGGCGGTAACCGGATGTCCGTGGTTGGTCGCGGTTGGCTTTATATTTCCTTTGCAGGGACAATACTGCCGCTTCTGGCGTACTACAGGCACTACAGGTTCTCAAAATATCATCTTGACTAGAAACAAAGACCTGAAATCAGAAGCAAAAGTTATAGTTAAGAATATAATAAAACATGGGCAGTATAATTGGGATAGGGACGTAACGGGTAGACATTACTATAGAATTCAGGAGAAAGTAGGAAATAGGAGGATAGGTAAAGGAAATAATAAAACAGAAGGCATAATTACGCGATTGAGAATGGGACACACAAGTTTAAATAAAACATTACGTCTAACAGGGAAACATCCAACTGGCTTATGTGATCATTGTCAAGAGGAGGAGTCAGTCGAACATGTTACTGTCAAAAATTCATCACAGAAAGAGAAATATTAAAGAAAGAAATTATGAAGCAAGGTCCTTTAGAAATATAGCATAAAATTATACTTGGGGGTTATAACAATGAAAGTTTATTAAATTATCTGAGAAGAACTGGCCTAATTAACAGAATTTAAAAAAAGAAATGTTTGCTGTTGTTGTTGTTTTGTTTGTTTTGCGTTATTTGGGAGGCAGTTGACTCAGGCCCACACTCCAGTATAGTAGGTGGCGGTAATGCGCCTTAACGTTGGTTGCCGACCGCCATTAAACAACAAAGAAGAAGAAGAAGAACAAAGACCTGCAAATTTAGCAAGAGTTTGAACAAAATGTAACAGACAAGGTCATTTATTTGACGTAGCCATATGCAGTTGGTGTGTAGTGCATTAATTTATCTAATCAGAGTAGCCCAATAAAACAAACTGCAGGGTTTATTGAATAATCTGATTTGCATATGTTTTCAGCATTCAGACTTTGTCTGACCAGCACATATACAAATTGTTTGTTGAAGTTTCAATATACCAGTCAAACGTTTTATAAAAATCTTTTTAATGTTTTTTAAAGAAGAGTCTTCTGCTCACCAAACTAGCATTTATTTGATCAATAGTACAGAAAAAAGCAGTAAAATTTTGAAAACATTTTACTATTTAAAATAACTGTTTTCTACTTAAATATATTTGAAAATGTAATTCATTCCTGTGATTTCAAAGCTGAATTTTCAATATCATTACTTCAGTCTTCAGTGTAATGTGAGCTATTAGAAATCATTATAATATGCTGATTTGCTGTTTGAGAAACTTTTTTATTATTATTATCAATATTTAAAACAGTTGAGTAATTTTTTTCAGGATTCTTTGATGAATAGAATCAAGAGATTCAAAGATCAGCATTTATCTGAAATAAAAAGCTTTTGTAGCATTATACACTGTACCATTTAAAAGCTTGGGGAGGGGGTTATAGATGATAGAAATTATAGAAATGAATACTTTTATTTAGCATAAATAAAATGACAAGGACATTTATAATGTTTCAAAAGATTTATATTTCAGATAAATGCTGTTCTTCTGGACTTTCAATTCATCAAAGAAATCTTTTAAAAAATTACTCAGCTGTTTTAAACATAATAATAATACATGTTTTTGATTAGCAAATCATAATATTAGAATGATTTCTGAAGGATCATGTGACTGGAATAATGATGCTTTAAAATCACAGGAATAAGTTACATTTTAAAATATATTTTCAAATAGAAAGCAGTTATTTTAAATAGTAAAAATGTCAAAATGTTTACTGTTTTTGCTGTACTTTGAACAAAATAAATGCAGGCTTGGTGAGCAGAAGAGACTTCTTTAAAAAACATTAAAATCAAAAACTTTTGACTAGTATTGTACCCTTTTATCTCTTTGTGAACAAAAATATTCCATAAAACCCCGCAATCATAAGATTAAAAAACAAAACAATAGTAAGCATCACAACAGCAAAGAACATAAGGAAAATAATCTTAATACCAATAAATATAGGCCTGAAATACAGTGGCATAATTGATTGAGTGATAACTGGCATAAATTATCAAATGATAAATAATCAAAATGAATAAGTGATAAATGATGCTAAAACAAAATTTAGAAACTAAAACAAACTAAAACATTACAGCACAAATGCTGCTCTCTTGAAGAGATTTTGCTGCTGAACTGCTTCCGTAACTTGTCTGTGAAATGTATTTTATACAGTGACAAATGCTAAGAATATAAACTGAAAAAAAAATCAATGTCAATTAAAACAGAGCTCTGTGACACAAGGGCCACTATGAACACCAGTTGAGGTTCCCTTGCTGCACTGCAGCGAATCACTTCCAAAAAATTCGGGGAAGGTCACGTTTGGCGAGGCAGGATGTGTTTGTACTGCGCAAAACCTCAAGTCTGGATTTAAGCCTGACGTCAGGGGTGGCCAATAGCGCTTCTGAGGACAGTAATACAGCACTGATCATTGAGCAGCAAATCTTACTAGCTAAAAACGGCTTTCTACTGAGACATAATGTACACTATCAGCAGGGGGCGCCTGGCGGCTCAAAAAGCTTAATACTCCATTGAATTACATTCAAATCTCAGTACGTTTTTTGTTTTTCTGCAGGCGTTTGTATACTTAAAATATAACCTTTTTAAATATATTAATTAGAAAGATTGCCACATGCTATATGAATCAAAATCTGTCCAAGCAATCTGTATAAAATTATTTAAAACAAATCTTTATCTTTCACGCGCAAACGTCTGTGATTGGTTTAACCGCATCAGCGCAAAGAAAAGGAACAGTTAACACGTCCGAAGCCGTGTTTGCCATAGTAATGTTAACACTGAATTACAGAAATAATAAGTGGAAGTGATATGATATTATATACATAAAATGAAACGTAAGTTGTAACAGTTATATTTAGAAAATGCTATGTTTCTTTATATATGCATCTAATTACATATTAATTAGCAGCAACATTCGGGCCGTGAAGTCCCGCCCATTTATAGACGTTTCATAATGTCCACTGCCGTTCTACCCTTTTATTCTGTTTCTACATCACTGATACGCATCTGCATCCCATCGCTCAAGCGCTCGGAGAACAGAGGATACAGGGATGATGGTGATAAACATACCGAGAAACTGTGTCATATAGACAGCACCTCACTCCGCTTCGCAACTTAGCCAAGGATGCCGACCACGGAGGCAGAGACAGCCTTATAATAGGGCTACAGTCTGCAGGACGCAAAAAGCAGCTTGTGTCTGCAGACAAAACAACGAGAGACTCTGTGCGGAGCTTACAGGGCATTAAGAGCACCAACTAATCCTGTGCATGGCCAAAAATATAAAAGCGAAGAGCAAAAAAAACGGGCCTTTGCGTAAAGAAGGAGATGGTCGGAGTAAAGAAGACGCAGCAGCAATAGGATTGCAAATCATTCAGTGTTATTTCAATTCATAGCTAGTGGAAATGGGAGCTTTGACAAGCCGTCAGAATGCAGGAGTGGAGGAGGTCGATATACCATCCAATTCTGTTTACAGATACCCACCTAAATCCGGTAAGGAAATATATAATATATTATTAAAATATTGTTCT
The DNA here is from genome assembly GCF_049309525.1 of Garra rufa. NCBI lineage: Eukaryota > Metazoa > Chordata > Actinopteri > Cypriniformes > Cyprinidae > Garra > Garra rufa. The sequence goes on along the minus strand of NC_133382.1, from coordinate 28,783,094 downwards.
CATTCATTTTATATTAGATTTATTATATTAGATTGTATACGTAATTACATATAATATGTATGTAAATTGGCATTTACCATAAAATTGGCTTGTGGAATTTTGTTAAATATATTTTTCTAGCTTCTACTTGCGATTAAATTGAGAGGGTCCTTCTGTTCAGTTGAACTCCAGAGGGCCTGGGCCACCACCCACTGTTTCTTGGTCAGCAAGTCTGTCTCCCAGAGGCACAGTAGGCCCGTAGATGCTTGTCTTTATATTGATATGGGGCTTATCATTCCAGTAGTGCTGTTTCTACAGTCTACCTAAATGCACCATAATTAGAGCAAATGTCTTGGAGGGTTTTGTATGCAGCATTAAATTGATCTGAAACAAGAGTGTCCACATTATGTAAAAGGAATTTATTGTGACTATGTGGTTTTTATGCATTCTGCTAACTTTACTGTAAATTTTTAGATGTATGTTTTTAGAAACTGCAGCACTCGTCTTAGTTTTATAATGATTGTTTTACAAATCTTTTGGGAATTTTAGAAGACATGCAAATGAGAAGATGAATGTCAGTGTGTTAACCACAAGTAACCAGATAGTCTATATGTGCAGCTTGGGACTTGTGCCTGATTCTTCCTCGCTCCTGTTCCAGTTTCAAGCTTGTTCATCTATCTACCCCTGTGTCTTCCCATGGCGGTTGCTATCCTCTGTCTGCCCTTGAGCTTGTCTTTCTTTAATCTGTTGGTTCTCCAGTCTGCTATATCTGTCTTCATTTTCATTCTGAAGCCTTTCATTTGTCTTGGTGGGAGGAATGGAGGTGTTTGCAGCTATATATCTGTTTTTGAAGCCATTTATTAGTCTGCCCGTCGCTAAAAATTAAAATGTGCATATGTTATCTATTAAAAGAGTTATTGTTAATTGATCTGTTGAAATGACTGAGTGTTGGTGTAATATATTTATCAGGTTAATTCAGTTGAAATAATGATTTTTTACCACATTATGTAACCATATAAAACATATTTTTGAGTTGTGAATAAAATTTAACACTAGGTTCAGCGCATTTGCAATCGGGTTGCAAAACACTGACAAGATGTGCACTTACAAGTCTTGTTTGTGACAAATGTAGACATACATTTTGAATTGTTCAATATCTGTAACCGTGACCTGTTTCTTTGTCATGCAGGAAGTTATTTTGCTAGCCATTTTATTATGGGAGGAGAGAAGTTTGACTCAACTCATCCCGAAGGCTACCTCTTTGGTGAAAATACTGACCTCAACTTCCTAGGCAACAGACCAGTAGTGGTAAGATTGCATTTCATTTCCTGGTAACAAAGATTGGATGCAGCCATTTTTGACTGATTTTTGTAGGTCATGCTCTGTTCATTGATTTTACCTTGTGTGATCTCATTTTCAGAGATCATCAACAACAATAAACCTCATGACTCATTTTTACTAGGTTACATATTAATCACAGATACAGTCAAACCAAAATTTGTTCAGACACCTTCAACATTTTTTTACAGTATCACAGTTTTTTTGCTATAGTGTAGAAAATGGTAATAAAATATGACAAGAACTCAAGCATTAAACTGTGTCAGAACAAATTCATCTTGATAGAAAGGTATATAACAAAACATGGACAGGTCAAAATGTCAAATCAAGTTTTTGGTCCCAGATTTTTATCAGTTTTACTGGTAGTCTACTGTATAAAGAATTTTTGGGTATAATATGTTACAGTTTACTTTATTTTGCTATCCTCACTTACATAAGTTAACTATAGTGTCCTGCACCCACTAGTAAAAAAAAGTTCAAAAATTATATCTGGTGTCTGAATATTTTTTGGTTTGACTGTATTTTAAATTTTGTGATTTAGAAATTATTTTAATTTTTTTACTATATATGATTTGAAGTATTTTATAATATTTTATATTGTTAACATTACTTTAGACACATTTTTTAAATAATTCTTTAAATACACATTTTTAAGAATTTAAGAATTCATTTAAATTTATACATTTGCAATATACATATAAGTATTTAAATTTGATTATGATTTATAAATCTACTTTAAAACAGTATTTAAAATTAGAGCGGCAAACGATTAGTCAAGATTAATCGATTAAAAATAAAAGTTTATGTTTACATACTATATGTGTGTGTGCTGTGTATATTTTTTATGTATATATAAATACACACACATGTTTATATTTAAAAAAATATTTGTATGTATTTGTTTTAAACACTTGAATATAATTTATATTATATATAAATATAAATCTAATATATTTTTCTTAATATATACATGTATGTCTGTGTATTTATATATACAAAATAAATATACACAGTACACACATATAGTATGCAAACATAAACTTTTATTTTGAATTGATTAATCGCGACTAATCGTTTTGAAGCTCTATTTAAAATACATATTTTACTAATAATTCTGACTCATATTTGAGCCCCTACGAGGTCTTCTTAGAACTGTTACTTTAACTGCATATTTAGGCTAGTTTAAATCATGTAAATTACTATATTTTGGTGGAAGCATGTCCCAATGTCTCATAGCTGTTCTTATATACTGCTTTGCTTTATTCAGATCTTTATCCTGATATGTGTGTGCTTTTATGAAACCATATGTATTTCTGTATGCGGTGGGTCTTATATTTACACTGTATACATTAGCTGCGAGGCCCATCTCTGAGCAGACAGGTTAGCGATGCTGTGGATTTAAGCGACGGCTTACCGCAAGTAATACAGAGAGCTACATTCAGTCTGAACTTCGGGGAGGGGGAAGGGGAGGCGACAGGCTCACCCAGTGTTGACCCACACGCGAACACACTCTTGATGCCTCTCTGGCACGTGGGCATGCTTGTGCATTGCATTTTTCCAGAGCAAACACACACACACATACATGAATCAGCACAACGGCTTGTTTGGAGATCAATGTATATCACCTTTAATGTAATGTGGCTTTGTTTCCAGATTATTTTTCAGTTTTGTAAGAGATCATATGTGTGTGTCAAATATGTGAGCTGATAAAATAGGACAAAGTGCTTCTCAGTTATTATTATAATCAATAACTTTATGCTTACTACTGACTCTTGTGATTTGTAGTTCCCGTACAATGCTCCCCCTCCACATGAGCCGGTCAAGACTCTCCGCAGTCTCATCAACATCCGTAAAGACACTCTGCGACTTGTCAGGTGAGATTTTTCATGGCAAATATCTTTACTACACCTGACAGAGCTCTTAAAGAAATAGTGTGATGAGTTCCTTTGTCAAAACAGCATATTTGGGTGGGACATGTTGATTATTTTGTGTTGTATTTGTTGTATTTTATTTTACAGAGCATATGTTTAGATGAAAATCTGTGTAGTGCAGGATGAGCCATCAGTTTTTCCAGATGAGAAAAATTTTTTTATTTTAAAAGCATATTTCAACTCATAGTTAATTATGTCAATGTTTTAAGTGTGCAGTAGACTATGTGTTTATTGTGACCGATATGTGTTTTTCAGGGCCGATGCCGATACCAATTATTACAAATAAAGTAGATTGATTGATAACCGATATTTTGAACCGATATAAATGGCTGGTGTAAAAATGAAAATTAATGTAAAAATTAGGAATAACAAAGACTAAAAAATGTTTTTAAATGCTTTTAAATTATTTTATCAGCAGTCGGTTTTGAAACTGACCGATGGGCCAAAAGCCACAAATATAAAATATAATATAAATTCTAATTTATCAAATTATTTCTAAATATAAAAAAATAATATATCTAAATATAAAAAAATAAATATATATGTCAGCAATCGATAAAAAAAAAAACAATACTGATATCCATAAAAATGCTTAATATGGGCACCGATAATTGGTCGACCCTTTCTTCTAAGCTAAAAGACATGGACAAAAAGCCACAAAAATATGTGTATATATATATATATATATATATATATATATATAAAACAATAAAATAAATATATATATTGCAATATTGGCAATATTGCAATATTGGCAATCGGTTTTTAAATTGACCGATACTGATGACTATGATAATGCTTAATTTTGGCACCAATAATAGGTTGACCCTACTTCAAAGCTAAAAGACATGGGCCAAAAGCCACACAAATATGTAAATAATTATATCTTAATAAAAAAGCAATAATAATAATAAAATAAATATATATATCGGCAATTGGTTTTGAAAATGACTGGTACCGATAACCATAAAAATGCTTAATATTGGTGCTGATAATTGTGGCTTTTGGTCCATGTCTTTTAGCTTTGAAGATTATCGGTGCCCTTATTAAGCATTTTTATGGTTATCTTTATTTATCTTTCTGTGCATTAACATTTGTTGCTACAATCTCTTTTTAAAAATTTAGGTTAAAGTTTGTAATTTTGTCTGTAGATGTAGTGAAGACATGAAGCTGCCTGGACAGGAAGTTGGGAAAAGCCACAGCTGCTATAATATTGAGTTTACCTTTGATGCCGACACACAAGTTGCCATCACTATTTACTACCAAGCCATTGAAGAGTTTCACAATGGCGTGCCAATGTAAGTTGAGCATTAGACACACTTTGAGTTTTGCTTTTATTATTATTTATTAATAAAACACTTCAAACTCAGCCTTTACCAGTTGATCAGAGAGCGGCAAGTTGGGAAATGACATCAAAGCTTGGATTATATTGTGTGTTGTTGACAGATACTTGCCGCAGGACAGCTCTCTGCAGTCAGAGACAGTGCATTTCAAACGCGGCGTCTGCCAACAGTTCTGTCTACCCTCTCATTACGTCAACTTATCAGAGTGGGCAGACGAGGAGGTAAAACATCTGCTAGCTATGACATTTTGTGTCTGTGTTTTTGCATTTTTTTGGAGAGAGGTTAAAATAGGTCAGACTGAATTAGTCTTAATCTGTTTCATTAAAGAAATTAGTGAGCAATTCATTATGCATGTTAAACCTGGTAATGTGGTTTATTGATGAACAGCTTTTGTTCGACATGGATAAAGACATCTACCCTATGGTTGTACAAGCAGTAGTGGACGAGGGAGATGGTGAGTTTGATGTAATTGTATATAATATAATATATGTAGAAATATAGATGGAAATATATCTAAATATGTTGTTTTTGTCGTTGTGCAGAACACTTGGGACACTCTCATGTACTTCTTGCAACCTTTGAGAAGGTATGCTTTTTTTGTGTAAGAAATGTTTTGTATTTTTATACAGTAACGTTCAAAATTTTGGGGGTTGGTAAGATTTTTAAAATATGTTTTAAAAGAAATCACACCAAGGCTCTTTTAAATAAAAAATACAGTAAAAACAGCAATATTGACAAATTTTATTACAATTTAAAATAACTGTTTTCTATTTTAATATACTTTAAAATGTAATTTATTCCTGTGATGGCAAAGCAACATTTTCAGCAGCCATTAATCCAGGCTTCAGTGTAACATATTCCTTCAAAAATCCAAAATGCTGATTTGATGCTTAAGTTGTATTGCTTAATATCTTTGTGGAAACCGTGATATAATTTTTTCTGGATTCTTAACAGTTTAACATTCTGTAACAGTGTACTTGCGGAATAAAAGAAATAAATTCTTTAAAAAAAATTTTACTGACCCCAAACTTTTAAAAAGTATTCTATATTTATAAAAGAAAGACCTCGTAAATTGTTCCATTTATACAATGTTCCACATTAGCAAACTTCTACGTAAATGTAAAAAAGTGCAGTTATACTATTTCTACCTGATCTAACCCTAAAATTATCTTTGTTGTTGTAAGCTAATATGGATTGATTCAGTCATATTAAATAATATTATTGGCATAATTAAAACCGGTTCAGTTTATCTACCAAAAAAAAATAAAAAATTACTGTGACTTTTAGTGATTATATAATGTTGTTGTCTTTTTTCTTAGCATATGGATGGAAGTTACTGTGTAAAACCTTTGAAACAGAAACAAGTGGTAAGGGCCCTCTTACTATTTATGTAAAATACTTACAGATATCTTATATATATTAAATGCCTTGATTTTTCTAAGTGGCAAATTTTTAATAAACCTCTTAATCTTACAATTTTATCATAGGTGGATGGTGTCAGTTACCTGCTGCAGGAGATCTACGGTATAGAGAACAAATACAACAGTCAAGAATCAAAGGTAAGTCATCATCTACATTCACAAAAATAATCAGATTCGCAGACAGTGGAATGATTTAAAATACCAAAATTATTAATAAGTGACCCTGGACCACAAAACCAGTCATAAGGGTCAATTTTATGAAAATGACATGTGTGAAAGCTGAATAAATACGCTTTCCATTAATGTATGGTTAGGATAGGACAATATTTGGCTGAGATACAACTATTTGAAAATCTGTAATCTTAGGGTGCAAAAAAAAAAAAAAAATATTGAGAAATGAAGTCCAAATGAAGTCCTTAGCAATGCATATTAGTAATCAAAAATTAAGTTTTGATATATTTACAGTAGGAAATTTACAAAATATCTTCATGGAACATCATCTTTACTTAATATCCGAATGATTTTTATAATTATTATATATAATTCGATAATTTTGACCCATACAAAGTGTTGTTGGCTATTGCTACAAATATACCCATGCTACTTACAGTATGGCTGGTCTTATGGTTCAGGGTCACATATAGTAAATTGTTTAATAAACTTTATTCTTTCCTGTGATATAGTTGTTACTACTCTCTCTGATTTAGAGGGACAGCATCTGTTACTTCTAAGCTTTCAGTTATTAATTAGTATCGAAATCCAAAAAATGAAATATACTCACATTTACAGGTGGCTGAAGATGAGATTAGCGACAACAGCGCTGAATGTGTGGTGTGTTTGTCGGACGTGCGGGACACACTTATCCTGCCCTGCAGACACCTGTGCCTGTGCAACGCCTGCGCAGACACACTGCGCTACCAGGCCAACTGTTGCCCCATCTGTCGACTGCGTAAGCACCAACCCCTGTACTAAACTGATTCAACAGGACTCTCTGATTGAGATTATTTATGAAAATTAAATATTTGTGTTTATAGTGTCTTATTCATGAATGTTGTGGTGAATATGTCAGTAAATACAAAACTGGATATAATGACACTAGTCTATTTTTGTATTGTTTCAGATAAAATATTTGATTCATTTAAATTTCTCCTTTTAATTCCTAAAGCGTTTCGTGCCCTTCTTCAAATTCGTGCGATGAGGAAAAAACTGAGCCCACTCACACCTACTGGATTCAACCCTGTCATCACCTCACAGACGTCAGATTCAGAGGAGCACTCGGTAACACGCTATATTTTGTTCACAATGTTCATACAGAGCTTTATTCAAAACAAATATATTTAAAGGGGTAATTCACTCAAAAATGAAAATTACACCATGATTTTACTCAACCTCAAGCCATTCTAGGTGTATGAGATTTTCTTCTTTCAGATGAATACAATCAGAGTTATATTAAAAATGTCCTGGCTCTTCCAAGCTTTATAAAGGGAGTGAATGGTTGTTAAGATTTTGAAGTCCAATAAAGTGCATCCATCCATAATAAAAAGTGCTCCATACAATGCGTTTTTGCATTAAATATCCATATTTAATCCATAAATCATAACCTCTAGCTTCTGCTAACTGTCATACGTGTGGAGTACTTTTTTTTAAAGGAAAGATGCACTTTATATAACTTCTATTGGACTATTAAATCTCAACAGCCATTCACTGCCATTATAAAGCTTGGAAGAGCGAGGACATTTTTAATATAACTCCAACTGTACACATCTGAAAGAAGAAAGTCATATACACCTAGGATGGCTTGAGGGTAGGGCTGCTTGATTATGGCAAAAATCATAATCACTATTATTTTGGTCAATATTGTAATCACGATTATTTAACACGATTTTGAGTGGGTCCGGAACTCTATATGATTGATTAATTTAAAGATAGCAATACAACAGAAAAAAAAGCTACAAATCTTTTGTTGTTTGATTAACATTAAGCACAGAGACGGCAGAAGGAATATTACTTGTGGCTGCTTTAAGAGCTGCACGGATCCAATATACGGTTACGCATGTATTTTTATTCTCAACTGTTTACATTAAGTTCAGACATAACTGACAAAGGTTTAGATGAATAATCACCAAACGCCACAATTTGACATACATTTGCATGTATTTGACCGCTTAGGTACGCATGTGAAATTGGGCTTTTATAAAGGAGCGAAAGCACACAAAGGGGGTGGAATCTGGAGCAATAATCATTTTATCTCGATTATTGTATTTTCATATTTGTTTGAAGCCGAAATCGAAACTGAATTTCAATTAATTGCATAGCCCTACTTGAGGGTGATTAAATAATGCATCTATTCACACAAAAAAGGAAAACGATGTTATACTTCTAAACTGTACTGTTGTTCACAGCCACATGTATGTTTACTACAGGCATCAGAGCACATCCCACCAGGCTATGAAGCTGTGTCCCTGTTGGAGGCCTTGAATGGGCCCCTGAACCCGTCGCCATCTGCTCCGCCACTTCAGGGCCTCACCAGGGGCCATGTTTCTGGATCTGTGCCCACATATGGCAGTGATAGCCACCACTCGCCCGCGCGCTCGCTCTCTCCGCTAGAACACTCTGTCAACTCCAGCCAGAATGTGAAACACAAGAAGAGTGGCTCTAAGTGAGTGAAACCTAACTGAAGGATTGAATGGTGTAGTATTTCAGTATAACTGTAAAAAACGTGTTATTTAATGTCTACAAAACCTTTGCTGGCTGTTGTTTCCAGTCACTTTATAGCTTTCCTTGAAGGATAAATTATGGGTTTAGGAAGCAGGCAGATAAATGAGTCGTTGCTAATCATGTATTCTGGGAACTCTCTAGATCCCTCTCCCAGAATTCTTCAGTGCTGCCTGAGGAGGAGGACGAGAAGTCATGCAGTGAGTCTGAAGCACAAACGTGCAGGAGAAAACTGCATGTAGAACAGCAAGAGGTACAAAGCATTACATTTTTTATACATATTATTTGATATACTTTTCATATATTTGCATTTGTCATCATTGAATTGATTATACAATGTCCACTAGTGATGATGATAGATAATAAACATCAATCTGATCATCATTGTTGTATTGTGTATTCTACTGCAGTCTGGAGTGACCCCTGAAAGTGACAACATCACCCTGTCATCCTCAGGGGCCATAGATCAGTCCTCCTGCAACGGGACCCCTCTCTCCTCCACAATCACCTCCCCAGAGGGTACCGCATTACAGCTATACCTAACTCACTGAAACACAAACCACAGCTTGTTCATTTACATTTATTTGTCTTCCTGTTCACTTCCGGTTCTGTTTAGACCCAGTAAGCAGCAGCCTGGCCCAGTCTGTGATGTCAATGGCGTCTTCTCATAGTCAGCACTCTCAGATTAGCACCGACACACTCTCTTCAATGTCTGGATCCTATATGGCTGGTGCCGAGGGAGAGGAGGCAGCAGAGACCCCAGCAGAGAGCCGAGCTCCTTCCCAACATGAGGGTGAGGTAAGGCAGTTAGAAGGCCTAGAAGCAGGACAATTCGTTATTTTTGTTCGTTATGTTCAGATGCTTTAGTTCATGCTGATATTATAGTTTTTCTAAATAAAAAAAGGTAATTACTTCTTTTTATCTCACAATTCCGACTTTTCTTCTTGCAATTGTGTGTACATCTTGCAGTGTGTAATACAAACTTGCAATTCTGACTTTTTTTCTCAGAGAAAAAAAGTAGAAATAAAGTTTGTATCCAGCAATTCTGAGAAAAAAAATCTAAACTCAATGTAAACTCACAATTGCCAGAAAAAAAATCAGAATTGTGAGCTAAAAAATATCCATTACCTTTTATTTTTTATTAAGTGGTGGCAACGAGCTTCCATACTGTACAGTTGGTGTAAGTGTAAAATATAAACAATTATAAGAAATAAATTCAGAATTGCAAGATAAAGCAATTGTGAGTTTGTATCTTATAATTTGGACTTTTTTCTCAGAATTGTGAGATATAAACTCACTTGTGAGTTATAAAGTCCAGTTTTGAGGCGAAAAAAGACTATCTTCTCAGAATTACGAGTATATATTCTCACAATTCTGAGAAAAAAATCACAATTGCAAAATACAAATTTGCAATTCTGAGAAAAAAAGTCAGAATTGTGAGTTTACATCTTGCAATTCTGACTATATTTCTCAGAATTGAGACTATTTCTCAGTTTATATCTTAGTTCTGAGAAAAAATCAGAATTGCGAGATAAAGTGTCACAATTACCTTTTTTTATTCATGGAAGAAATTTATTATGCTTGAGGCTTACTGATATAAAAATTCAAATTAAACTTTATTTGGAGTACTGCTTTGCACAATGCGCATTTCCTAATATTAAGCCTAAAATGTGTCCTAATATCATGTTTGATTTTGTATGGATTGTATGACTTTTGAATAATATCAGTCTTTAAAAGCAAGATATTTAAAGTGTAAAGTATATTTGCAATATTTCCTATTCATCACAATCAAATGTACTTAAATATAAAATATATCTTCTGTTGGACTACTTTTGCACAATTAACGTGCATTAAGAACAAAATTAGTTGTTTCAATTTAACAGAAGTCAAGTATACCAATTTTTGTATACTGAAAGTACAATTGCAGGGTATTTGAATTAAGTACATAAATATATGTATTTGCATTATACTTAGCATGAAGTAAATGCCTTTCAAATACATTATTTTAGTATATTTATTTCTCTTATTTATTTCTAAAATTTGCTATATAAATACATTTGCATTGCCTGTTTTATTGGCTTGAAAATTGGTCTATGTAAATGCATGTATCTCTATTAAATCATTTTAAAAAGCAATTTGAATCAGGGAATCATGGACATTCATTGGTTAAAAGTTATAAGAACACTGTAACCAAAATGTGCGATAGCTATAACTATTACCATTGCAGAAAAAGTGATACATTTATGCCAAGAGCTGTTTCTGCAAATCACATATTGTGTCTAACAGAGACCATATTTACATGTGTCCGCAGGAAATCCCCAACGAGGCAAAAGGGCATAATTTTGTGGCTGCCATTCTTGAAGAACAGGATTCAGAGGTGAAACATTCACAGCCAAACACCGTAAAGGAATAGTTCACCTAAAAATTAAAATTACTCACCTTCATGTCGTTCCAAACCCATTAAATCTTTGTTCATCTTCAGAAAACAAATTAAGATTTTTTTTTTTAATCCGAGAGCCTTCTGACCCTGCATAGACAGCAATGCAACTGACACGTTCCCAGGCCCAGAAACATAGTAGGGACATTGTTAAATAGGCCATGTGACATCAGTGGTTCAAATGTAATTTTATGAAGCTACAAGAATAATTTTTATGCAGTTGTGCGGTTAATGCAGGGTCATAAATCCTTTAAACCCAGCTATGTGTTCTCTACTAATTACTTATTTAGCTCTGTATTTTCTTTCTTAGGGAAATGACGTGACTGAGGAAGACTGTGCATCTCCCACCAAAGAACATGGTAATTGTAACCTCAGCTACTGGCTGTACTTATCACAACACTGTACACTAGATTAAGGAGAAAAACACTGCAATGTAGGTGGTACTTCATCTACAAGAGCTTGTAAAACTGCCTACATACCTGCTTGATGAATAACTTGTGTTTGCAGGTGGGCCAAAGGTCCCTCACTACATATATATAAATCTCACATGACTCATTTGAGGCGAATGTAGTTCGATTTTCATGTTTTATTTAATCAGCCCACATACAAGCACATTTGGCATCTGAATTGTAATGAGTATCCAGCTTTCTGCCTATTATTTTATTATTTATTCTGACAAGTGTGCATCTGTACTAATGCTACATATTCTTTTGAGAAACGAATCGTTAATTAAAAAGCTGGTAAAAAGAAGTTTTGCTTTTGTATTGTAACTGCCATTTTGCATAGGCATTTTTCATTTGTTTCTTATTTAATGTGTTGTATGCTAACTAATGTGAGTCAAAGTGTTTGTCAGTTGTGTTCTCGTGCACGTGCCGCTTGCATCCGCTCGCTCTCACATGAGTATGTATGCATCCATCAACCACAGCCATCACTAAATGGCTGCCGAGTAGCATCCTGCGCCCCATTGCTCTGACCCCTCCACTCGGCTGCTCTGCCCTGCCTCGGCTGCTCTTGTTTGACCTCTGACCTCGCTTGCAGGTGGGCGCAGGAGGAGCGAGGTGCCTTGTCCAGAGTTTGACAATAACAATCAGGGGCAGTCTGACACCCACTGTATGACAGGCCTGGACAATGAGCAGCCTCCTGACGGCCGATTCGCTGGTGAGTGGCAACCTCTCGAACATGGACTTGGGTGAGACGGTTTCAAGGTGTCCCTTTTAAAACAGCAGCTGGCTCTAAAATACTATTGGCTTTCTCTGCTCATGCACGTCCGTACTTTGACCCTGCTGTAATTTTGTGTAGCGTTAATTGGTACAATGGCCATGGCATTTAATCCCCCTTTTGTGTGTGTTTATGTGTATGTGTGACTTGTTTCTATCTCTCTGGGTCATACTAATAGCTAAGTTCATGTTCAGTGTCTGCCAGCTCAAAGTAGCTTTGCGTCTCCCTTCATTTCTTCGTTCATCCCTTCATTCTTTGCTCATCTTCCCTCTTTTGGCAGCATATTCTGTTATATCCCAAATCTTGGTTACTGTCATCCAGAGAAAGCATTCTCTCTGGAAGGACAAAAATTAAGCTTTTCACATGATAGTAAAATATGATTAATAATAATCATCATCATGTTTTTTATTCATCATGATTCACTACGCAGTCCAAAATATACAGTCAGCACAAAAAGTATTTGGACACATAAGCTACACTTAAAGGGACAGTTCACCCTGTGTTAAATTCTGTCATTAATTTTTCACGTCATTCATGTTGTTTGTTCTTTGGAACACAGATTACTCGGATTTCATCAAAGAAATCTTAATTTGAGTTCCAAAAATGAACAAAGGTCTTACAGATTTGGAACGACATAAGGGTGAGTAATTAATGACAGAATTTTCATTTTTGGGTTTACTAGCTCTTTAAAATTGTCAAAATGTCATTGCATTTTTTGATATCAAAGACCCTAGACATGATGATCCCCTTTCCTAAAATTTGTATTTCTGTGTATAAGGACCAATTTATATTATACATTATATTATCAACGTGTGTAAAATGTGGTTAACACAGTTTTTTCAATGGAATAAAATAATTGTGATTAATTTCATGTTTTGCAAATGATAATAATATAATATAATGAATACAGTTGAAGTCAAAAGTTTACATACACCTTGCAGAATCTGCAAAATGTTAATTATTTTACCAAAATAAGATGGATCATACAATTTTTTTTATTTATTTAGAACTGACCTAAATAAGATAGTTTACATAAAAGATGTTACATATAGTCCACAAGAGAAAATAATAGTCAAATTTGTAAAAATGACCCTGTTCAAAAGTTTACATACACTTGATTCTTAATAATGTGTTGTTAACTGAATGATCCACAGCTGTTTTTTTTACCCACTGTTCTTCAAATTCTTGATGAAAGAGTTTTTGTGTATTTGAACCCTTTCCAACAATGACTGTATGATTTTGAGATACATCTTTACACACTGAGGACAACTGAGGGACTCATATCCAACTATTATAGAAGGATCAAACCCTCAGTGATGCTTCAGAAGGAAGCACGATTCATTAAGAGCCAGGGGTGTAAACTTTTAAACAGAATGAAGATGTGTACATTTTTCTTATTTTGCCTAAATATAGTACTAACATGTTTGCCAGAAGACAAAATAAGTTAAATTAACCCTGATCGTAAAATTCTAAAAATGTTCACCCCCTAGCTCTTAATGCCCCCCTTAGTTGTCCTCAGTGTGAAAAGATGGATCTCAAAATCATACTGACTTCAACTGTATACAATATAATATACATTTATTTATCTTTTTATATTTTTAGACTATTTTTCACTGATCATTTGTGGCCCCTTGGATGTCCCAAAAAAAGCCATTTGAGAATTTTTGTTAAATGTTTAGCCTAAAAAGTATGCCACATGGGTTGATATTTTATTTAATGCAATGACATTCATACTTTTTTAAGTGCTACTTAAGTGTCCATATACCGTTTGTGGTCACTATAAGTAATATGCCCATTCAAATCTTGCTTTTAGGGAGAAAATGAAATTGGCTTATTTGAATAGGCACTTGAAAATTGAACATCCTGTTCATTAAAGATAAAAGTTTCCAGTGAAAGTGCAGTTTTCTCTTCAAAGGGACCCTATCATCTTCTCTCATTATCTCTAAGCACCGAGCTTCTCCTTCCTCTCTCAATCCGACTTTCATTTTCTGTGGATGGCTGGTTGATTCTCTTGATGTGCTGTAAATGTGTTGTGTTCTCTCTCTCTCTCTTTCTTTTCTGTCTGGTTTTTCCTTCCATCATTTCCCATCTCTCTTTCTCTCTATCTTCCTGGATGTCTGTGGAATGGACAGATGAGGACTCGTGTCCTGTTCACATTGACGAATAGGTACGGAGCAAGTTAAAAGCCAATGCACAGAGGTCATGGATTCACAAAGAAGTTTCAGCCTTTTTGCCATTCACTGTTATCATCAGTGGGATTCTATATAGATCTGCCTTTTGACCTCTGAGGGTTAAAAGAGCCTTTTCATCATTTACTTAGAATGCATGGTGAATATTCGATGCGGTACATTTCAGTTCACAGAAATCTTGGAGAACAATGGATAAAAGTGTCTTGGTTTGCATGACGGACAATTCGGCCAACCGACAAGCGAAAAGTTTGAAGCAAAAACATTCTGTTTTAACATTGATCTCCAAGAGATCTTATTTTTTTCTAAATCACGTTTCCACAATCCCATCATTTTACCCTGCATTCAAACCATTCAAATTTCATTTGTCTTCTCACATGGACTATTCCGTCCTGCCTCTTAGGTCTGTTATACCTCGACGTGTATCGTCACGGACGGGATCCTCACCATGCGTCCACCAGCAACATCAACCTGGAGGAGCAAGGGGTCACCAATGAGGCGCCTAACCCCAAAAACAAATCTCATCGTGGACCCCTAGCTGTGTGAAATCCTCAATCCACCCAGTCACAGATCAATCCTCCAATCCTGAGAGGGAAGTCTGCCTCTTTCTTCATGCCACCTCCACCCAAACTCGTGCCCACACCAATTACTCATGGATCAAATCCTAAATGCAAACCAGGGAGAATTGACTGTGTGGTTTCTCTTCTCCATTGTGATAGATGTCATGCTTTTAGCGCTCTTTTGGTGTTGATACTTGTGTAAAGCACCACGTTTACACCAACGCTCCACCCCCTCATGTGTACAAATGAAGGGATGACTCAAGCAAGCTCTCTTGATGAAAGACTGGAAAACGAGAACATGATGAAGACTCCAACCTCTGATCCTAGCAGCATTTCTGTGTTTTTCTCTTAGAAAGCAGTCAAATTTCATGTCAAGGCTGTGCGACTATGCTTTTTAAAAGTAATAATCAAATACTGCTGATCTGAATCAACATCCCTTGGGACTTTCTTCACTAATATTTCAACTTGTACTATTGATAATCTGCCCAAGATAGATGTTTAAAAAAAATACGATCATAACAATCAATCACAAAATGAACTTGAGAGCAATAACACATATTTGCTCACATTTCTGCCCTTGTCGGTTTGCTGCAGCTCACTTTGAGCTCTACGTACAGCCCTGCATGTTACAAAGACACAAAGCTACTGAGCTGCCTAACTTGCGTTACACATATGGCCACGGAGACACTACTGAACTGCTTACTACCAAGCATTTTCGAACACTTTGTATAGGAAATGGAAATGTTGGGGAAAACTTGGCCGTGACGTCCACATCTGTGGTTGTAACTCAGAAAGCTACTGGTATGTTAAATGTCATAAAGCTACTGTCAGGCTTTTTGTGCGTTGTTTAAAAAAATATGTGTTCATTTCATGTCTGAGGTACAAAAACTAGCAGTTAGTCAATTTGTACCCAAGGCTTGAAGCAAAGCTGAAGTAGTTCTTCAGAAGTGTGTTGTCGGGCCGATCGCTATGCCAGGTACTTTGGTATACAAGTAATTTTTGTTATGTATTCCTTTCGAAAAGTGTTGCACTTTCCTATAGGGGTCCTTAACTGAAAGCGTTTACTTAGCTCCAGCAGTCATTATCACATCAAATGAAGGTGAGACTTTAAAAAGCGTGCCACTAACTTGAAAAACAATCAACAGCTTTCAGTTTCTCGACAGTTCTGCCAAACCGAATTCATAGTGTTTAACTTTGCACTTTGTTTTTACCAGTGGTACATTAGTGGTTATTTTACTTAACGAAAATCTACTGATCTGTAAGTTCTCTTTCCAATCTCTCAAAGAATAGGTCACCAAACAATGAAGATTCCTGAAATGACATTGGACCCCATTTACTTTGATTGTGTTCCACAGATTAAAAAAACACTATACAGGTTTGAAACGATATTAAAGGATTAGTTCAAAATTTCCTGATAATTTACTCACCCCTGTTATTCAAGATGTTCATGTCTTTCTTTCTTCAGTGAAAAAGAAATTAAGGTTTTGAGGAAAACATTCCAGGATTTTTCTCCATATAGTGGACTTCAATGGCAATCAGCGGGTCGAAGGTCCAAATTGCAGTTTCAATGTAGCTTCAAAGGGCTCTACACGATCCTAGTCGAGGAATAAGGGTCTTATCTAGCAAAACAGTCAGCCATTTTCTAAAAAAAAAAACATTTATATACATTTCAACCACAAACGCTTGTCTTGCACGTCCACAACATGTAGGCAAAAGCACCGACCCAGTGTTCACAAAGCGAACGCGCAAAGAAAGTCAAACACCCTTTACAAAAAAGGTAAAACAACGATGTCGGACAATGTTAAGTTGGAGAGGAAATGAGTTTTTCGCTTTACCCTTCTGAACTGAAGAACACAGATGAAGAACTAACCGTGTGTGACTTTTCTTTCTTTTTTCAGTGGAAAAGAAATTAAGATTTCTTTTCGTGATTACGTAATGCGTTAATGTAAGTCGTAGACACGTATCGCAGGTCAAGTGCAAGATGAGTGTTTGTGGTTAAAAAATATATACGTTTTTATTTTTTTTAGAAAATGAATGATTGTTTCACTAGATAAGACCCTCATTCCTCAGCTAGGATTATGTAGAGCACTTTAAAGCTGTATTGAAACTGCAATTTGGACCTTCAACCCGCTGATCCCCATTGAAGTCCACTATATAGAAAAAAATCCTGGATGGTTTTCCTCAAAAACCTTAATTTCTTTTCGACTGAAATTGTTAGAAAATTTTAATTGACAATTTTTGGTGAACTATCCTTTTACGATCATTTCCTTCATCTGAGCCAATTTTTTTGATTCATTAGCACTTGTCTGGACTTTCTGAATGAAGAAGGATTTTACAGTACAATCAAATAGTGATTATAACTCTCTTCTAACTCTCTTAAAATGTCTATTGTACTTTGAGAACCAGCAGAGCTTTTCCTTTGTGTGGAAAATGTTTATTTTTTATTTTTTTATGTTAGCTTAGCTCTTGTTATAGTTGTAATAGTCTGTTCGATGTGTTGTTTACTGTAATATATGAATGGTGTGAAATTTCTCCAAATGAGATTGTATACATTACACATGCACTAGTAGATTTTCCCTTGACAGCAGATAATGCGGTGCATGTGGTAAGCGCATGGTAGTTGCAGTCAGAAAATAGAAATCCTCCACCTTTACATTTGCACTATATGTCTAGCCCTTCCGCACTGAGCTTGCACACTGTGTAAGCAACAGGTACCGAGTCACAAGACAAGCAATACAGCTGCATAATAGCACGTTGTTGTCTGCAGGCAGTACAGATAATAACTTAGCCATGCATTGAATGTTTTACAGCAGAATGTCACATTTACCTGCAGAGAGAAACATCTGTGGAGTAACATGCATTGAGCATGGATAAATACAAAGGGGTTTTCTCTAGTTCAGTTATCTGTATTGCTTTCGTTCTGTCCTCTTTCTGCACCAGGAGGAGTGACTCTAAACTAAACCTACATGAGGAATGGGTTGCATCAATTCACTTTTGTAGAATGAAGATTACAAAATGTCAAAAACACAATAAACTTTTTCTTAAAAACAAGATTTCTGTTTCTGTTTCTGAGTGAAAAATTAGATTAGACGGCAGAATATCACATTTGTGAGGAACAGTGGCTTTCATTATCCTACAAAAATGTTTTATGGCTCTCAGGGGGAATGATGTTATGCCCTATTATTGCTAATTTCCCATCCATTTTCATCTTGCACTGTTATATGAACACAGGCGGTGAGTGGGACAGTTGCCAGTCATCTGCTAACTAGAGGTGGTCTCACACTGACAGTTGGATATGGGTTCTTCTCCTGTCTGTGTTATCTGTCTACTTTTTCTAGTAGGTGAGTAAAGCTTTGCTTATTTTCTTTTTAATGCACAGACAATCGTCAATTGTTCTAAAGCTGTATTAATATATTTCCTGGCTTGCAGATTTAGTGCTTCCAAAACAAGTATGCAGTAAGCAAGATGTACTGGAATATTTAAATCTTACCAGAGACAATGAAAAATTCACAACTTGCCGTCCCGCACTGGACTGGACACACCCCACCATAGTGTATTTTGATATTTACCTCTACGGCATCCTTTCTATGGTATGACTGCAAACAGCCAACAAATGTGAGTGGATCATTAGTCTGTGTCTGTTTTATATATATACATATTTATTTTTTGCAGAATGAAAAATCTCAGATCTTTGTTCCTCTTTTATGGATGTCCATGGTAAGTGTTAAACAGGAATTCTGCTTATAATTTTTATAATTTCAGTTATTTCTGAATTTGATTGAAACTTAAGTAATTTATTTATTTATGAATGAATTTTTGCTAACTTAGAGTTGGAACAATGAACGAATCTCTTGGGATCCTAAAGACTTCTGTGGTATTAAAAATTTGATTTTGCCAAAAGAGATGCTTTGGAAACCAGACCTCTATGTTCAAGAGACGTGAGTATATACATTTTTTTCTTAATATGTTTATTAACAGTGTAACATTGAGAGGAATTATTCACATATATGTGGGAAAATCTAAAATGTAATAATTTCTTTGATATAAAACTCATTTTGCATGGCATGTAAATAATTTATCAAGATGTTTTAGTGCAGAAAAGGAAGATGGACCACTGAACCCATATTTGGATATTTCTCATGATGGAAATGTGAGGATGGACGATGACCATAAAATTGTCAGCACCTGCACAATGAATGTATACAAATTTCCTTTTGATACCCAAAAGTGCCACATCACAGTGTCTTCAATTAATTACTCAGGTGAGTGCACAAAAAGTAAATACTCCTTAAAAATAACGATGCATGATATTCTGGCCAATACAACAAGCTGAATTATTTGGCATAATTATGTTGGCAGATAAACAATAAATGGCTGATATTGGTACCAACATCTTGTATTGATTGCAGTTGGTTTAATTACAGTTTAAGTGCATTCAAATTTGTTTATTGTTTATTAATCATTGTTTTTTGATGTTGTTGTTTTCCATTATCGAAAAAAAACCCTGAACGCATTCAGTGTCTCACTGTACTGGTTTCCTTTATGTGAAACAGATAACGAAATAAAGCTGGTTCCTGCCTCCAATTCATCAAAGGCGACACAGGTAGCTCGAGAAAGCATATTAACAATGGGAGAATGGGAGTTCCTGAACATATCAGTCTCGCTCCAGAATGAGAGCTATGAGGGCCAAACATTTGACAGGATAAAGTACACGGTACTAACTCCCCTTAAAATACAAATATGCTGAAAACTTACTGATCCTTAGGCCATCCAAGAAGTAGATAAGAAGTAAAGTTTATTTCTTTCCAGGAACAGATTTGAAGAAATTTAGCATTACATCAATTGCTCACCAATGGATCTTCTGCAGTGAATAGGTGCCGTCATAAGAGTTTTAACAGCTGATAAAAAAAATCACAATAGAGTGTTTTCACGACACGTCATCAGTCAACGTAAATGTAAACAATGCCTCTGAAACAAATGAAACTCGCATATTTTGCTGAATACTGCAGCTGAAAATGGTCAATTATTGTGATGTTTTTGGCTGTATTAATTGGTCGGACCGTGAAAAACACTATAGACTGCCAAAAGTTTTACAAGGAGAAGAGCGCAAAAAAAAAAAAATGAATGTGGTTGTGGTTTGCCAAACTGAACCAGGATTTTCAGGGCAAGAATCTTGACAACATTCGAGTTTGTTCTTATCATTTACAGTCAAGTAGGTGAAATATTAGCTTAATGTCTTAATTAATACTGCTTGTACATATCGTTACCACCTATTACCTTTAGTTTACCTTTAGCCCTTTCCTGCTTACTAAGTCCTTCCCTATATTATTTAGCAGCGTCCACACGTTTTTCCCATGGCTAACAGCATAAATTAGCAAAACAACAAATTCAGTAGTACATTAAGTGTAATCCACACTGTTGTTTACATCGGAGTATAGCCAATATGGCCATGCATCTGGGTAACTGATCTGGTACAAACCCTCTATAATCCACAAGTAATCCACACTACTCAAGTCTATGTATTGTGAAGTGAGTTCACTTTTAAAAGCTGCTTGTTTGTAAGAAACAAATGCATAATAGGCTACGGCATTTTAACTTTAAACCATCAAATATCTGGCCAAAATACCAGTCAAGTGAAAAGGTCCAGAATAATTATTTGTGGGCAAATCACCATTTCTACACTGGATGCAACAGTTGTCGCGTTGTAAAAGACCATTGCAAATCATTTAAAATTTGTGTCAGTACGATAAAACGAGGCAGTTTACTTTGGCGGATTTGTCGTGTCGTGTCGCTTCTAGTGTAGGCAGCATTCCTGATTATAATGGGTTCTATATTGTCTTTTGTGGCGGCCCTCGCGTCCGTTGTAGACTACACGCGACGCGACGCCGCGACACGCGATAAAAGGTTGCTGCGTCCCAATTCGCCTACTTATACTACGCCCTAAAAGTATGTACTCTTTTTGTGAAGAAAAAGTACATACTTTTGAGTATGTAGCAGAATAGTAGGCGAGCTTTGGGACATACTACTTCGTCATAACTGCTTTTTTAACGGACGCTCTGTTGCTTAGTTACCTGAATCCTCTCACTGTTTAAACTGCCCTGTCAATCATCACAGTTAACATTATCTACATTTCGTTTAATTTAATTTCCTACCGTATTAGAGAGAAATGAAGAGGCACGTTCTTTCAGGAGTCTTTCATGCCGAGAACTCTGCTCGTGTTTGCATAATTATGCATTTAAACGTTAATGACCAAACATATCATTATAAAAGTTCACAATGTTGCTGCACATGAAATATAACGAGGATAACATTTAAAAATATATATTTTTTATCAGGTTACACAATGATTATTTATCACTCAAACTCCTTTCTCTACCTGTCCGTTGGTCGCGCATATCCTCCATGTTTGTAGTTTTTTAACACTTTTTATGCGTGTTTGTAGTTCTAATCGAATCCTCCGTTCACCGCGCAATGTGTTGTGGGCAATATTAGCCGTTAGAGTGTGCATTGATCCGCACTTCGAATTCTGAAGTCAAGTAGTAGACCATCCGGGAATCTTTGGAATACTTTTTTGAACATACTACGATTTGGGACATACTAATTCTATTTTCGAATACTATTTAGGACGGATAGTATGCGAATTGGGACGCAGCAGGTATCTTTTCAATGTTAATCGGAGTTTTTGTCCTAACTAGCCGCGACAGAGACACGCGACATTTCTATTTTAGAAACAGTTTATATTTCCGCGACGTCGCGGCTGGAACAACAAAATACAAACTATGACAGTGATAATCTTAGGTGTTTATTATGTGCTTTATTCAATGTTAAATGTGTTTAATGAAAGTTCAAATATCATACTGTGCGACATTTATAGCCATACCGAAAGCAACAACAGAATTACCTCAGATCTTGAAAATACATTAAAGCAAACACGTACGTTAAAACTGCGAATCAACAAGCATTCTCCATAACAAATATGGTATCAGTCACTCTGTAGGTAGTTTTAATAATGTTAAAACGGTTTCATATTTTTGAATTAGATTATAAACTTGTCCATTTCGTCACGAGTGCAGTGCACTTATGCAGTTATGAGTGGCTGATACCTGTCACGTCGCGCTGTCGCGTCGCGTCTGGTGTGGACAGCCAAATTGCTTGTTGCTGAAATCTTGTTGCGTCGTGTGTAGTTAGGACACGATGTAATGCTAATTCTTTCCAAATCTGCTCTGATGAAGAAACAAACTCATCTAGCCTACATCTTGCTTGCCCTAGGGTGAGTATAGGCTACATTTTCAACAATTTTTCTATTTTAAATACTATATTTATTTTTCCATTCCAGAAAGAACAGTCTCAGTTTCTTTAACCTCCCTCATATTTTCTCTTTAGATTTCAGTCAGAAGAATGCCCCTGATGCATTTCATCAATTTTCAGCTACCTATATTGTTTTTCCTCGTTTTGGACCTAGCATCTTTTTTCATCCCAGATAGAGGGGAAAAACTGTGCTTCAAAGTGACTGTGCTACTGGGGATCTCTGTACTTTTGCTTATCCTAAATGACATTCTGCCATCCAAATCGCACAGATGTCCTCTGATAGGTAAGATCTCACTCAGTTTAAGGACATTTTTCTTAATATAGTGAGATCTCGTCAAGATTGTCTTGTTTCATATAAACTCCCTCTTCTGTTCTGTGCAGCTGTGTATGTCGTTGTCATCTTTTCATTCATGTTGCTGAGTCTTCTGGAGACAATTTTAGTCATATACTTAATAAATATGAACTCTGAACAAGATGCTAATGAAGTTCAGAGACCTGAAGTTCACAGCTCTGACACAGGTAGGCTATAGATACCTTTCACACATACCAAAAAGTTTCTTTTTAGTCAATAGACTGGGTTTTTCTTTCAGATAACCGGAAAACAGACATCAACGATCGCATCTCTTACTCTGGAGTGGATGCGCCCCTTGAATCTCTGATGTTGAAGGAAATATACAGCACAGAAAGTATGAATGATGTGCAGCTATTGCAGCTGATTCTAGAAGAGCTTCAGACTATCAAACTGACTCTTGTTCCTAATACTTTAAAAGCCAAAACTGCTCATATTTACTGGTTAGGAATGGCCAAATGTATTAACAGGGTTTTCTTTGCGGTTTATCTCATTTCAGTTTCTCTCTTTCTTGTCTTCATTTTTCGAGAGTGGAAAGTTGAGTAGTTTCAAACTCTGAAATTATGATGAAAGCTCAAATTAGGGGTCAATATTACATATATTGCATTACATAACACTATTATATACATTTCTTCCTGTTGAGAGCATTGTAGGAGGATTTTTATTGAGTTTGTGATGTGTTTCTACAGAGTTAAAAAGAATCACCAGTGTAGTAGCCATGATCCAGAGAAAGAAAACAAAGAGGCCATACTATTCAATAAAGAAATGCCTGTTGTGCATAGTGTAAATTGGTCTGCTATCCATGGAGCATGCTTGTTCGTTATTCAATGTATGTATATCAGCAACACTGCAATAAAGCTGCAAATTAACCACGCTTTCATCTGTCAAGTACCCGGCCTGCTCCAGTAGGCCTTAATATTTTGTGAAATAAAGCATGCTTTACAAAATCACTAAAGAATATTATGACACAAACTGACACAAATTTAACACTTTCTCTCTGAAAGAACTGACAGGGAACCATGTTTAACATACATTTCTATAATGGAGTGTTTTTATATAAACTCAGCTTAGCTCATAGAAAATCAGCTGGTTTTTTTTTTTGAATCAGCTGATTTTAGCTGTTTTTGCTAAATCGGCTAATTTTATGGTTTCTAATCAATGGTTTTATCTCTTTTTTTGTTAAATCAGCTTTTAACTGGTTTTTAGGTATTTTTCCTAAATCAAGCTGATTTTTGTCTTTTTTTTTTTTTTTTGCTAAAGCAGTTGGTTTTAGCTGATTTTTTTTTTTTTGATAAACCAGATGGTTTTAAGCTTTTAGCTGTTTTTTGGCTGTTTTTGTTAAATTGAGTGGTTTTGTTTTTCCCTAAATAAACAGGTTTAAGCTGGTTTTTGGTTGTTTTTTAGCTGTTTTATTTTTTTGCTAAAGCAGCTAGTAACTAGTTTTAGCTTTTTTTGATGAACCAGCTGGTTTAAAGCTTCTAACTGGTTTTAGCTGGGTTTTTTTAGCCCTTTTTCTTTCTTTTTCTTTTTTTGTTTCTTTGTGATGGACCAGCTGGTTTTGGCTTTTTTCTAGCTGTTTTTTTTTCTGCAAAAGCAGCTGGTTTTTAGCTTCTTTTTTTTTTTGAGGAACCAGTTGGTTTTAAGCTTTTTTTTTTTTTTTTTTTTTTTTTGCTAAATCAGCTGGGTTTAGCTGTGTTTTTCTAAATCAGCTGGTTTAACTGTTTATTTGCTAAATCTGCTAGTTTTAATTTTTTTTCTAAATCTTGTTTTAGCTCTTTTTTGGCTGTTTTTCCTAAATCAACTGGTTTAAACTGATTTTAGCTGGGTTTTGGCTGCTTCTGCTAAATCAGAAAAAAATTATGGACAGTTTCTGCGTTTTTAGCAGGTTTTTTTGGACAAACCAGCTGGTTATAAACTTTTTTTTTTTTAGCTAAATCAGCTATTTTTAAGCATTTTTTTCTAAATCAACTGGTTTTGGCTGTTGTTTAGCTTGTTTTATTTGCTAAATCCACAGTTTTTAATTTTTTTGTAGATGGATCAGCTAGTTTTGGCTGTTTTTTCAGCCTTTTTTTCTTTTTCTTAAGCAGCTGTTTTTATTTATTTATTTTCTAAAAATCTATCATCTGGCTAGCTGGCTGGCATTTAAAAAATACTGTTAAACTACTTCTAACTGAAAACCTTTTTTCTAGCTTTTAAAACTACTTAAAAATTTCTGGCTAGGCTTTAGCCAGCCTTTCAAGCCAACCTAAAGTTTGTCTACAAACTCTTTTTTTATCTAGTTATTGGTTGATA
This sequence comes from Garra rufa, assembly GCF_049309525.1. Classification (NCBI taxonomy): domain Eukaryota; kingdom Metazoa; phylum Chordata; class Actinopteri; order Cypriniformes; family Cyprinidae; genus Garra; species Garra rufa. Next base: position 28,758,017 of record NC_133382.1, on the reverse strand, counting down.
TTACTCAATGCCAATATTGACTTTTAATATGATTAGGTTTTACTTGAGGAAAATGAGAACAGCTTATTACAATTAACATTTATACGTACTCTTAAGTAGCATTTGGTACATTTCCGAGAGGCTAATAAAGTGGCACTATTTAACATACTATTTTAAATTGAAAATCATTCTTTCCCATTCTCATAAATCCACATAAAAATGAAATGACTCGGACCTCCAGACGCTAGATGGCAGCTCCAGACTCGAGACACGCAGTCAGCTGCGCCTCCTGCCACACCAGAGTAATGACGTGGATTTTCATCCATTGCAGTGCGGAATCAGTTCAGTCATTGCATTCAACTACTCCTCTGCACTGGGTCCGGAGTATTTTCACTATCTGTAACAAGGTAATAACTTTCATTCAATACAATTAAACATAATATCAAAACACTGCTGTTTTAAGTCAACTTTATTAATAAAAACTCTGTTCACTTTGTCCAAATCATCTAGCTGTCAAAACTTGCTTTCATTTTAACGCCTTGATGGCTTTGATTGCTGATCATATTCATTGTATTCTTTATTCAGTGAGGAGCAGCACGTCAAGATGAGTAAAGGCAAAGTTGAAAACATTAAAGACAAAATCGATGGCAATGAGCTTGATTTGAGTCTCAGTAATCTTACAGAAGTGCCAGTCAAGGAGTTGGTAAGTGTGGCTGGAGATTTGTCACTTTACAATGATCATTTTCAAGTTTACCTTACTTTTTTTCATTGTATTCATAAACATTGATTTCTGTGCAGGCTGCATTTCCAAAGGCAACGTTTTTGGATCTGTCCTGTAATAACCTAACAACCCTGACTGTAAGTAACAACTGTTAAAAAAAGAAATTGCTTGTTGTCGTTTTTTTTTAACTAATTTGTACTCTTTTTGTTACCTTACCAGCCTGAATTCTGTGGCTTGACTCACCTTATCAAAATCGACCTGAGCAAGAACCAACTCGTATGCTTACCAGAAGAAATTGGGCAACTCAGTAATCTCCAGCACCTGGATTTATACAACAACAAACTAAAAATGCTTCCCATTGGCTTCTCACAACTCAGGGTGGGTTCAGGAACTAATGAATGCAAACTTTCTCTGTAATATTAGAAGATGCTATTTACATCTTAAGTAGGGTGACCATATTCTGAGAATCCAAAAAGAGGACACCCTCCCCAGGATGCGGTGGGCAGTGGCTGCATTTAAAGTGTTGAATTAATGACGGTCAGTGAAATGAGGTAAAAAACCCGGACATTTTATAATATTTTACAAAATCCCCCCGAACATAATTTTATAGCCAAAAAGGAGGACATGTCCGGGGAAAAGAGGACGTATGGTCGCCCTATCTTAAGCTTGTCAGTAGCAGTTGGTAAATGAGGGCCTTTGTTTATTGTAGAGTCTGAAATGGCTGGATCTGAAGGATAACCCGTTGGAGTCAACGCTGGCCAAGGCTGCAGGCGATTGTTTGGATGAGAAGCAGTGCAAACAGTGCGCATCCAAGGTGAGTTGAGTGGTCTGAAGCAGCATCAAAGATCAGTTTTGTACTGAATAAATAAGCCTTATAGTCAAAGTTTTGAAACAATCAAAAATTGCATTTTTTCTGCAGGTTCTGCAGCACATGAAGGTACTGCAGGAAGAAGCAGAAAAGGAACGAGAACGTAAATTGTTGAAAGAGAGAGGTAGGGTGTCCAAAACATCTTTTTTCCCTAATTTCTGATATAAATTATATTATGAGTGTTACAAGTTGAACAAAACTTTTAGAGTTCAGAATTTAGAACTTGAAATCTAGAATTTTGAGTTTTTAGTCTAGTCGCCTATTTGCCTTGGTTTTATGAGTGACCTAGAAAAACTGACCTCAAAAATGAAAAATCTGGAATGTTTTACTTGGCCTCATGACTTTCCAAACCCGCAAGAACTTAGTTTATCTTCAGAACACACATTAATAAATTTTGAATGAAATTCGAAAGCTTTCTGACCCTGCATAGACAGCAATACAACTGACAAGTTCAAGGCCTAGAAAGGTAGTAAGGACATCATTGAAATAGTCCATGTGACATCAGTGGTTCAACTGTAATGTTATGAAGCTATGAGAAAACAAATATAACGGGTTTATTCTTCCGTGTGAGTCTTAACACAACGTATACATGTGGTGCTGCTGACACAGGAGCTGGCGTTCTGAAGTAGATCGTCCAACTTTCTTAGTTCATCATCTGTAGATTCTGGTTCAAATGAGTAAGGCTGGGCAAAAAAATGCAAGTCCGCAATTTTACAAAGACTGTTTTATGTCAGAAAGCTCTCGATTTCATCAAAAATAGTTTAGCTTGTGTTCTAAAGATTAATGGTGGTTTTACGTGGTTTGGGATGAAATGAGGGTGAGTCATTTTTGGGTGAAGTCAGAATATTTGACCTTTTTTAGTATTCATTTAATGTATTAATTATGTATTGATCTTAGAATATGTTTTAATCCCTTACAGAAATAGAAAAGAAAAAAGAAGCTAAGCAGAGAGAAAAAGAGGCTAGGGAAAGAGAAGCACAAAAGAAGAAAAAAGCAGAGGAGAAGGAGAAGAAAAGAAAGGAGTATCAAGCTCAGATGGCTGCTCTTGCTGCACAAGAACAACAGAAAAAGAAGAAGGAAGAAAAGAAAAAGAGAGCCGCTCAAAATCAAGGTACAAATTTTGATGTACACTATTGTTCAAAAGTTTGATTTTATTTTATGTTCTATGTTTTTGAAAAGACATCCTTATGCTTAGTAGGCTGTTAAAACATGTGGTAATATTGTGAAATATTATTATAATTTAAATAATGGTTTTCTATTTGAATATATTTTATAAGGTAGATTATTCCTGTGATGGCAAAGCTGAATTTTCAGTAGCCATTACTCCAGTCTTCAGTGTCACCTGATACTGCAGAAATCATTTTAATAAGATTTAGTGCTCCAGAAACAGTTCTTATCAATTGTTGAAAACAATGTTTTACTTCTCATATTTTTGTGGAAACTGTGATCTTTTCATCTATGATGACTAGAAGTTCAAAAAAGAACAGCACTTCTATGAAATAGAATATTTTTGTAACATTATACATGTCTTTATTGTCACTTTTGATCAATTTAATGCATCCTTGCTAAACAAAAATCAATACTGACCTCAAACCTTTGAACTGTAGTATATGTTAGGCTGAAATACAGTATGTGGATGCAGTGTTTTACTGTACAGTGGTGGCCAAAATTATTATTATTCACCAGCTAAAAATGGTTTTAAGTCAGTTATTTCTATCTTTTGCTGTATTGTGTCAGTAGGAAATATCAGTTTACATTTCCAAACATTCATTTTGCCATTAATTGTAATAATCCAGTGAGATTTTTGTTTGCACAAGGAGTCTGACAACAGCCAGTGCTCCACACAGAGATCTGATCTCATCATTATCCAGTCTGAAGAAACAGAACAAACTGAGACAGACTAAATCCAGAAGAATTGTGGCAACATCTCAAATGCTTCAAGAAACCTACCTGCAAAGCTACACTACTGTTAAAAGTTTTAGGCACTTGTGTAAAAATGTCGTAAAATGAGGATGCTGTCAAACATAATGTCTTAGACAGATTTTCTTTATCAATTAACTTCTATTAACGAAATTAAATCAACATTTGTGACCCTGGACCACAAAACCAGTCATAAGGTTAAATTTGACAAAACTGAGATTTATACATCATATGAAAGCTCAATAAATAAGCTTTCTATTGATGTATGGTTTGTTAGGATAGGACAATATGTGGCTGAGATACATCTATTTGAAATCAGAAATCTGAGGATGCAAAAAAATCAAAAAGACTGAGAAAATCACCTTTAAAGTTGTCCAAATTAGGTTCTTAACAATGGATATTACAAATCAAAAATTACATTTTGATATGTTTACAGTAGGAATTTTACAAAAAATCTTCATGGAACATGAACTTTACTTAATTTCTTAATGATTTTTGGCATAAAAGAAAAATCTAAAATTTTGACCCATGCAATGTATTTTTGGCAATTGCTACAAATATACCCCAGCGACTTAAGACTGGTTTTGTGGTCCAGGGTCACATTTGGTGTGACCATCCTTTACGTTTAAAGTAGGTTTTTCATGTGGCTTTGCAGGTTTCTTGAAGCATCTTGGAGACGTTGCCACTGTTCTTCTGGATTTAGTCTGTCTCAGTTCATTTTGTTTCTTCAAGTCATTCCAGACAGACTGGATAATGATCAGATCAGATCTCTGTGTGGAGCACTGGCTGTTGTCAGACTCATTGTGCAAACAAAAATCTGACTGGATTATTACAATTAATGGCAAAATGAATGTTTGGAAATGTAAACTAATATTTTCTACTGACACACTACAACAAAAATAGAAATAACTGACTTGAAACCATTTTTAGCTGTTGAAAATACAAGTGTTCTAATCTTTTTTGCCACCACTGTATATATATATATATATACTGTACATGTACATATACAGTGTCTCATGTTGATCTTCTGAGTGCAAATTCTATGCTTCCGTCACTTCAGGTAAAAAGACAGCAACAGCATCAGTGCCTGTGCCCAAAGCCAAGCGGTCCATCTGCTCCCTGTTCTTCTCTGTGCTCCTAAAACTACTCCTCCTGCTAATTGTGGGAGTAGCCAGCGTAATAGGAGTTTGTCAGTTGACTGAACTGAGGAAGGAGGCATTCTGTGTTCCACTCAACGTACACTTCGAGGAGACGGTGAGGTGGGCTCAGGGTTTGGAGGTTGTGCAGCAGGTCATTCAGAAAGTGTCTGAACTCAGAACATAAGACTGACTGTGTCTGATAATGATCCATCCTGCCGCGGATCTGAGCCTCTCAGGTGACGCACTGGGACCAAGTCACAGACCAGTCTGCAGAAATTCCTATGGAATTGTTTTTTTTCCGTCGCTGCATCTTTTTCAAAAAATAATAAGAATCCGTGTGATAACTAAGGACCAGTCTGTGAATGAAAATTCTGCTTATATGTCTTTAAACTGCCAAATCAGGAAAAGCAAAATGGACTTCAAGAAACAGTTGATGAGTAATAACATTCGTGACCTTTGGAGTGTTATGTAATACTGTTTCACAACATCTTATAATAAAAGATTTGATCAATTTGGATTAGCTCATGCTTACTCTCCCTGTGTCACAGTTAGTAAAGGCAAAGTTGAACCTTCCAGAAATGTTTTTTTTTACAGATAATGCACTCACCCCCTTGTCATCCAAGATGTTCATGTCTTTCTTCAGTTGTAAAGAAAACATTTCAGGATTTTTCTCCATATAGTGGACTTCTATGGTGCCCCGAGGTTGAACTTCCAAAATGCAGTTCAAATGCGGCTTCAAACGATCCCAAATGCGGTTGTAAATGATCCTAGCTGAGGAAAACATGGCTAATCTAGCGAAACAATCAGTTTTTTTTAAACATCACAATTTACATACTTTTTAACCTCAACCGCTCATCTTGCTCTTCCTGAACTCAACTTCAAAATCGTTCTATATCACTGTTTTACCTTTTTTTGTTAAGGGTGTTTGATCTTCTTTGCATGTTCACATTCCAAACACTGGGTCAGTACTTCTGCAGCAGTATAGGATGATTTTGAAAAGATTTTGAGAGTTTTTTTGACATACCCTAACTGTCTTGAACCGGAAAAAACAGAGTTCAGGCAGAGCAAGACAAGACGAGTGTTTGAGGTTAAAAAGTATATGAATTGTAATAAAAAATAAATAACCGATCGTTTTGGTAGATAAGACCCTTCTTCCTCGGCTGGGATCGTTTACAAAAGCATTTAAGAACGTTTAAAGCCACATTTAAACTGCATTTTGGAAGTTCAAACTCGGGGCACCATAGAACTCCACTATATGGAGACAAATCCTGAAATGTTTTCCTCAAAAAACTTAATTTCTTTACGACTGAAAACAAAAAAAACATGAACATCTTGGATGACAAGGGGGTATATAAGTACATTGGAAGTGAACTTCTCCTTTAAAGGAACCTTAAAGGAAGTTTCTGCAATAACTTTTCTCTTTAGGTAAGTTGGGAAACAGCCTAATTCTGTTAGCATACCAGAACAGTAGAATAATTTTGATATTCGATATTAAGAAATTGAGCCATTGAGATCAAAAGACAAGTATAATTTTTTATTGTTAGCATCAATGGACAACAAACAATGCCATAAGTTTACTACAACACAAATAACTGACATAAAAGACAAAATGATTAGCATCTTGTGTATATTCACAAAGATTAACAAGAAGCAACAAAAATATAACAAATGTAATTCATAGCTGTTTTCTCTACATAAATTATTTTTGAAAACATCATGCAGTATGCAAACACTATGCAGATTAAAAGGTCTAAAATGGAGTTTGTTTATAGTACAATTACTTGATTTCCATGCCTTAAGAGGTTAAAATCACAACACAATATTTCTAACAATACAGTACTGAATGTGTGGTTGAGTCATTACATTTAATTCTGAATTAAAAAATTCAGAAATATTTTGTCACATAACAATGTGATAAACACTACTAGAGGTAACTACCTCAGCTTTCTATGACACAATGAGTGATTAATATTTCATATTGAGATGCACTGTAGGGCGTTTCTCTTTACACATAGTCTTCTACAAACCATTATCACAGAGATAAAGGTGTGAACGGTGCCTGTCTGCTGTCCCGTGCCTTCCCATACTCCCTCTGCAGCATGAAATCCATGTTTCCAAACACATGCTTCTGTAAAGCATCATTCACGGTGACTCCAAGAGTGACCTCCTGAAAGACCTCACTGATGGAGAGCTGCAGACACACAGCAAAAAATATATATATGGGCCATTCTACAGAATTTGTGCAAACTGCTGTCCCAAACCATTTAAGTATCTTAGATATTTATTAAGATCCTTCTATTATCTATTGGAACCCACAATAATATTTAACATATTAGTAAGCTTAATATATATAAAATCATCATTTATTGGGTACTTTCAATTGGAAAGTGGCTTTCCCAAACCCTAACCCCTAAATTTCAACTTATGAAAATGATATTGAAATATTTTTTGTATTTTTTTTTTCAGTGTTGTTTTTAAAAGTATCTTTTTGATTCTTTAAAAAAAGTAAAAAAAATATATATATTAGATATTTATTTTATTTTTTTCTTTGTAAATTATGAAACTTTATGTCCCGCATTTTTTTCACTACCGAAAAGTGCATGTTTTAGTCCGTTGGCTGAGACTGATTTTAACTACACCCCTGCATTTATGATCAGGAAATGCTCCTTTGTTCCTTCACTCTTATAGATACAAGGTGAGTAGATAGGCCCTATCATTTTTAAATAAATATGTTGAAAAGTCTGAAAAATCTGTGTTTAGCTTTAAGGAATGTCACTACCGAACACATTTTTTTCTGCAATTAAGCACACTTGTTTGGGAGTTATTTCAAAACATTTAGTTTCTAGATGTGTACAACTGTTCTGAACATTGCTAGCTAATCATGTGCTGATTAGCATCTTTGAGCTAGGTTTAAAAGTATTTAAAATTGTCACTACTGTAACAGTTATGACAGAAACATGTCATCGTTTCTTTAGTGACAAAAGGTAACACATAATTCTCATATTAGTACAGTTATGCAAATTATATTGTCTTTTAGTAGTGCTTTAGTATGTGGTCGCTACCAAAAATGAGATGTTTTGTCAAAAATAAAGTATACTGAATTATCATAATAGATGTTATGATAGTTTTTGATTCAATGTGTATTCAAACTATTGAAAAATTTACTTTGAAATCAGTATGATCAACTTTTTGCCTTTTACAAAGAAAATTTGGATTCAAAATACAACAAATCTCAAAAATTACATTTGAAATATTGTTAAAAATGTAATTGATATTGATTTGCCTCTGAGGAAATTGTAATAAATTAGCAAAAATATATATTTACAATGCAGACGTATGCAAAATTTTAATAGGTCAATAGAAGCTTTATTACTGTTTTGCTAGTGACAAATTTAGGGAGAGGACAAATATTCCAAAACTTTATGAAAATACAATATGAGAATTAACTGCACAATTACTAGAAATGTGTACCTTGGATATTATACAATTTGCATACATACAAATCTTTTGGAAAAATACATTTTTTTCAAGATGTTTCCAACTCTTTGTAGAATTACAATCACAAAATTAAAAAAAAAAAAAAATAGCTAATGTACAAACCTCAAAATGCAGTTAAACAGTTAAAATAACTATACCTGTTTGCTAGTGGTAAATGTGGAATAATTAAAATCTTGGGTGATTTAAAAAAAAAAAATCTCTCACGCTCATTAAAGGAGTAGTTCACTTTCAGAACAAAAAATTACAGATAATGTACTCACCCCCTTGTCATCCAAGATGTTCATGTCTTTCTTTCTTCAGTCGTTTAGAAATTATGTTTTTTGAGGAAAATATTTCAGGATTTCTTTCCATATAATAGACTTGTATGGTGCCCCAGAGTTTGAACTTCCAAAATGCAGTATAAATGTAGCTTCAAAGGGCTCTAAATGATCCCAACCGAGGAAGAAGGGTCTTATCTAGTTATTTTCTAAAAACATTTACAATTTCTATACTTTTTAATCTACACAAAGCTAGACAAGACAAGCATTTGAGGTTAAAAAGTATATAAATTGTAATTTTTTAGAAAATAACTGATCGTTTTGCTAGATAAGACCTTTCGTTCCTCGGCTGTTATTATTTAGAGCCATCTGAAGCTGTATTTTAGAAGTTCAATCTCGGGGGCACCATAGAAGTCCATTATATGGAGAGAAATCCTGAAATGTTTTCCTCAAAAAACATAATTTCCTTACGACTGAAGAAAGAAAGACATAAACATCTTGGATGACAAGGGGGTGAATAAATATCTGTAAATTTTTGTTCTAAAAGTGAACTGTTCCTTTAAGGCTTGATTTTTTTTTTCATCAGAATTCAGCAAAAACTGTTTGCTGAATTTTCAGCAGCTATTACTTCAGTCTTTAATGTCACATAATCATTCACAAATAAATATATATAATCTTAATATAACATTAAAATCTTAATTATTCTAAGCTTCTGGTAGTATGTGTCAGAATTTAGAAAAAAAAAAAAATCCTGAATGAATTAATTGTATTCATTCTCACCTCTCGGAAGTAGAATTTCTTGAACATGGCAATGCTGATTTTGTTATCCAAACCAATCTTGACTTCAAACTTTTGAATTCCAAGTTTATGGACACCTGTTGAGGTAAATAAAAAACAAAAAAACACACACACTACATATAGGGAAAAGTCACTACTAATAAAAGATCTTTAATCATCTGCTTTGGCTTACCATAGCACATCATCATGCGTGTTACTTCCTTTCCAAGTCCCTTTCCTCTATAGCAGGGCACTAAAAAAACATTTGATGTTACTGATCAATTCAAACCAATCTGAATGAATTAAAATGCACAGCAACCTCTATAACCTGCGATCATGATCTCCAACTCAGCCAGGGAAGGATCGCTTGGATCAGTAAGGAAAATGTTAACATCTCCCACCATGCACTCTTGCTCTGGTATACTCGGATCTGCCCATTTCTGTTTATCCAAGATGATGAAGGTGCACTCTGAGGGATTAAAATCACATTATGAACAAATACAGAAGCAGCTCAGGGATAATATTGACTATGTGCTTTAATGTCAAAAGGACAAATGTTAATGTGAAAGGTAATGGAAACTCACTGTCATCATCTTCTCTCCAGCTTCTTTGCATGTCATATTCCTGCTCCAGTGTCAGGGGCTCTGATGCAGTCAGCTTCTGCAGTTCAGGAGAGCACATCCATTGATGATACCTGAAAATAGAGGTTAGATGAGGTTCAAATGAACTGAGACTATAAGCACCAGACACAAGATGATATGCTGGATCTACAATTACTATATACCTGGGAACATGATCTGCATTGTAAGGTACTAACACAACCTTCTCCCCCTCCAGTAATGTATCTTCATTTATCCTCATTATAAGCAGCCTGCAAAATAAAGTGTTTAATGCACATATCTTAATATTCTTGTAGTGTAGCGGGTTTTTCGTTATCATACCTCAGAGTCAAACTTGAATATAGAATGGTCGCTCAAATTATGTCCATCTGTTTAATTTACGCTTACATTCAACGTGTCATAATACACCAAACAGACTGTATCGCAATATTACGAGTTTCAATGAATTCAACTCACATAAACAGCGGCGCGTGTGAACTACGTCATCAGCATGCGTAGAAACTGTTGCGCGCTTGTTGTCTCAAACGCGAGAGGTCGCAAGATTACAGCTTTTCGTTAAAAAGTTACACCATACTTCGTTTGCTTCACTGTGTACTTAATAAAGTATATTTCATTAATACTTCTTAGTTTCTTTTAATTGTAGGTTTCTTTTAAATGGCCACACAAACACAAAGTATAAATGAAAGCCGATGGACAAATTATTCATGTCCACATCTTGTCAAAAATGTAAACATTTAAAGAGTTTCCCCGTGTGTTCAGTATCACTTGTTCATTTTTGTAATAGCCCTTTAACTAACAAAATGCAATTTCTAACGACATCATCGTTTAGGAAGTGACATTTTGGAGAGAAACAACAAGGAAAACAACAAAACCGTAAGTATTAGGAATTTTTTTTTAATATATACTGTGTTGTTTTGTAGTTTTCCCTCACCTTTTCAAACTTCCCATCCTGAGAAAATCACAGAAATAGGATAATAATATCGATATTTTAAAGGATTTAAAAGAAATTCATACAAACCAATCAAGCAACACTGCATATCCTGTATTCACAAATATAAACATTATTACAATTTATTAATGAAGTTCAAATAAAATATGTTTAGGCCTTAAAGGAGCAGTTCACTTTCAGAACAAAAATTTACAGATAATGTACTCACCCCCTTGTCATCCAAGATGTTCATGTCTTTCTTTCTTCGGTCGTAAAGAAATGATGTTTTTTGAGGAATGCATTTCAGGATTTCTCTCCATAGGACTTCAATGGTGCCCCCGAGTTTGAACTCTCAAAATACTGTTTAAATGCAGCTTCAAAGGGCTCTAAATGATCCCAGCCGAGGAAGAAGGGTCTTATCTAGTGAAACGATCGGTTATTTTCTAAAAACATTTACAATTTCTATACTTTTTAATCTACACACAGCTAGACAAGACAAGCATTTGAGGTTAAAAAGTATATAAATTGTAATTAAAAAAATATATAACTGATCGTTTTGCTAGATAAAACCCTTCTTTCCTTGGCTGTGATCATTTAGAGCACTTTGAAGCTGCATTTTGGAAGTTCAAACTCGGGGGCACCATAGAAGTCCATTATCTGGAGAGAAATCCTGAAATGTTTTCCTCAAAAAACAATTTCCTTACGACTGAAGAAAGAAAGACATGGATATCTTGGATGACAAGGGGGTGAGTACATTATCTGTACATTTTTGTTCTGAAAGTGAACTACTCCTTTAAACTTCCAGTTTATGAATATGTAGTTCTGCTAATTTATGCTGTCTAAACCTAAAAAATGCGTGGAAGCTGCTAAATCATGTAGAGAAGTACTTAGTAAGCAGGAAAGTAAAGTAAGTGCTCGTTATTTTGACAAACTAAAGTTACTAGATGGTAAAGATACGTACAAGAAGTATTCATTAGAGTATTATAAATATTTCACGTACCTGACTGGAAATGAAATGAAAACAAAGAAACATGTATGTTGTCAAGATTGTTGCTCTGGAAATCCTGGTTCAGTTTGGCCAACCACAAATGCCTTTTGTTCCTCAGTTTTTTGCACTCTTCTCCTAGATTTGTTATAACTTTTGCCAGTCAGTAGTACTCAAAATTTTTGTCCTGGTCCGACCGATTAGCACAGCCCAAAACATGACAATAACTGACCATTTTCAGGAGCCATAATCAAATAAATCTGCAAGTTTTGTTCAGTTCAGTGGCATTGTTTATGTTCAGTCCTACCAATATGGCCGATTGATGACGTGTCATGAAAACACTCTTAGAGTGTTATTGATTTATTTCCTACCAAAATTGTGCAGCTCTACACAAAAATGCCATTTTCTCTCTCTCATGTTGCTCTCATGTTTTCTTTCTTCATTCTTATAAACACAAAAGGAGTTATTTTGCAACCATTTTCTCACAAGAACTAAATGAGAAAAATGATTTTAAAAATGGGCAATTTTCCAGATTCCCTGACATTGATTGTTTTTAGATTCTCACATATTTAATAATTCTTGTCACAGACGAGAAGCAATTAAGTTTGTGCAAAACAACTTCTCCTTCTATAGTGCAAACAGCACTTCTGGTTTGTCACCTGAGAAGGTTTTGCTATTAACATCACTGTTCTTTTGTGTATCACAGATGCAGCACATTTTAATGTACATGGCTTTAAATGGAATGGACTTGGAATATATTACACTGTATGCAGTACTGTATGGTAGGTAAGTGTAACCTTTAAGCCCATTAAAATACACTTCCAGTCAAAAGTTTTTGAACAGTAAGATTTGTAATGTTTTTTTTTAAAGAAGTCTCTTCTATACCAAGCCTGAATTTATTTTAACCAAAGTACAGCAAAAGTAGTAATATTGTGAAATATTTTTACTAACTGTTTTCTATTTGAATATATTTTAAAATGTAATTTATTGCTGCGATCAAAGCTAAATTTTCAGCATCATTACTCGTATTCAGTGTCACATGATTCTTCCGAAATCATTCTAATGTGCTGATTTGATGTTGAAGAAATGTTTATTATTATTATTATTAATATTTAAAACAATTACATATTACATATTTCTTCAGGAATTTATTATGCATAGAAAGATCCAATAATCAGCCTTTATTTAGTGTATTATACACTACACCATTCAAAAGCTTGCAGTCAGTATATATATAATTTTTTCTTAAGAAAGAAATTATAGAAATTCATATTTTTATTTAGCAAGGATGCTTTAAATTGATCAAAAGGGATGATAAAGACATTTATAATTTTACAAAAGATTTCTGTTTCAGATAAATGCTGTTCTTCTGAACTTTCTATTCATCAAAGAAACATGAAAAAAACTATTCAGCTGCTTTCAACATAATAATAATTAAAAAAAAGTTTTTGAGCAGCAAATCAGAATATTAGAATGATTTCTGATGGATAATGTGTCTGGAGAAATGATGCTAAAAAATCAGCTTTGAAATCACAGGAGTAAATTACATTTTAAAATATATTCAAATAGAAAACAGTTATTTTGAATTGTAAAAATATTTCGCAATGTTACTGTTTTTGCTGTACTTTGGATCAAATAAATGCAGGCTTGGTGAGCAAAAGAGACTTCCTCAAAACATTAAAAATCTTACTTTTTAAAAAATTTTGACTGATCTAATATAGTGTAAGTTTCCAGACATTTTTATTTATGTTTTATTAGTTTATGTGGGGAAAAAATAGGTTGATCTGTTTTAAGGCTTGTATGTCAATTTCTGCTAGAAATAATCAAATGAATAATGTATTAATTAATTAGATTTATAAAAACATAGGTTAAAATTGTATTCATATTTTAATTATTGTATTGATTAATATTTATATAAAATTAAAAAAATAATAATTAATAAAAATTCATATATTGAAATACATCTCAAATGATCATTCTACTTGTACATTCCAGGTAAACAGACTTGACATATTTACCCTTTTTTATTCTACTCCTCCTTCACAGCATTATTTGTTCTGATTATATATCACTATTTTCACTAGACCATCTTTTGTGGTACTCAGGCACCAGGGTGAGCAGTGTTGGAGGCCAACTTCATTTTGAAAAGGGCATTTTGTCATGTATCTCAGTGAGCAAGGCAGGTCCATTCTTAAAGTGACCAGCTCATCATATGTATCTCCCTTCACCCCTGTCTAAAGTGACACTCTTTATGGACGAGTGGCGTGTTCGCCACCATGTTTCTGTCATCGCCCTCATGCCAGTCATCCACGGCGTGACGGTGACGAGCCATCAGTCAGTGCTAATGAAAGGGATTCATTCAGCTCACTCGCTGAGAAAGCGTCTATCTTTCCTCTTCTCTAAAATTAGTCTAATGGAGTCCCCTCGGTCTGGCTTCCTCTGCGGTAATGAATTAAGTGACAGTGAAGAGGCCATAAGTACAGAGGTCTTACGGGAGCCGCCTGTAAGATAGACGCTCAAGCGGACAAGACGATCCATCTCTCTATCTTGTTGATCTGTCTGTAGATACAAATAAACACAGAGATGTTTGTCGACACAAGTAGACAGCTGAGTTTGGGAGGAACTAAGAGGTGCATGAGGTGATTATTTTTATAATTAATATTTGTCAACGTAATGATCCTTCCCGACATGCCCTGTTACGCTGCAGGGAAATACACAGGAGAAATCAACTGAATGTTTAAATGGAGAGTCATGATTGATGACTGTCCTCTCTTGTAATTTCAGAAATCTGCTGACGGTTTGTCATTTATTGTGATGGCTTTATGAGCAATAATACATGAGCATCTGTGATACAAGCATTCTTGTGTCTAACAGCAGGCAAAAGATGATTTTATTCAATTTAAACATGTCAGTTTTCCCACAGACTCTATCATTACCTGCTAAGTAGGGTGTCACGGCAGGATAGCAACACATCAGTTATACCTGCTTTATTTATGTGCATGAATATACCTTTTATATCTATCTATAAATTGGGTGAAACAAGTATACAAGAGATTTTATTGTTTTTATTGTCACAGAAACTGGTATGGAGAAAACAAGGGCACACTCTAAAAAATGCTGGCTTTAGCCTGATGGATCATTTTATTGGTTGATTTTTACCCTGGTGTTGAGTAGTTTTAGATGTCACAGAAATAAAGTGTTTTTTTTAAATAAAGTGATAAAGTGATGGCCATATTGGCGGGACTGAATGTAAACAATGCCACTGAACCGAACGAAACTCACATATTTTGCTGATTATTCCTGCTGAAAATGGTCAATTATTGTCATGTTTTGGGCTGTACTACTCAGTCAGACTGTGAAAAAACATTTAGAGTACAAAGACTGCCAAAAGTTATAACAAATCAAGGAAAAGAGTGCAAAAAACTGTCTGAGGAACAAAAGGTGTTTGTAGTTGGCCAAACTGAACCAGGATTTCCAGGGCAAGAATCTTAACAACATTTGTGTTTGTTCTTATCATTTCCGGTCAAGTAGGTGAAATATTAGGCTAATATCTTAATTAATACTGCTTGTACGTATCTTTACCACCTATTAACCTATTAAGTCTGTCAAAATAGTGCACCCTACTAAAGCCTTCTCTATATGATTTAGCAGCTTCTACATATTTTTTCCATGGTTTAGACAGTACATTAACCATGCAATCCATGTTGTTATTTACATCCAAGTATCGCCAACATGGCTGTACATCCGGGTAACTGACCAAACCACCAAAATAAAAGCTTGTTGATTTCAAGTTTAAAAAGGATGAAAATTCTTTTTTTTAAAGTAAATATTAGCATTTTATTTTTAGTTTTACTATAAAATAAACGCCCTTTTTATTTTAAAATATAATAGTATTATCACACGTTATTATTTTATTTATTATTTGATTGAAAAATAAACTAAAACTAAATAAAGTGCAATAATATTATCATTATTATTATTATTTTTTCATTCACTTGATCACAAATACAGTAAAAACAAATTTTGTGAAATATTACTACAGTACAGTGTAAAAACTGCTTAAGGCTTTCTGTTTTAATATATTTTAAAATGCAATTTATTCCTCTGATAGCTGAATTTAATTTCAGTCTTTAGTGTCACATAATCTTAGAAATAATTTTAATACGCTGATTTGGTGCTCAAGAAACATGTCTTATTATTATAAATATTGAAAATAGTTTGCTTAATATCTGTTACAGTATTTAATATTTATAAACAGCATGTATTTTAAATAGAAATCTTCTGAAGCTTTATGAATGTCTTCACTCTTACTTTTGATTAATTGATTGCATCTTTCCTGATCATTAAGATCATTGTTTTTTTATATTAAGCCAAATTGTCATGCATTTCACTTGCTACAATGATTTGATATATGGAAGCCCTATTTCGGCCACTGAATAAAAAAAAAGGTAATTGCGACTTTCTATACCACAATTCTGACTTTTTTCCTCAGAATTATGAGATATAAACTCACAATTCTAAATTGCGAGTTATAATGTCAAAATTGTAACATTTAAATGCTGAGAAATTAAGTCAGAATTGTGTGATATAAACTTGCAATTGCAAGTTATAAAGTCAGAATTACAAGATAAAAACTCACAATTTTGACTTTTCTCAGACTTTTTTTTTCTCAGAATTGTGACTTTATAACACACAATTATGAGTTAAGTCAGAATTGTGAGATACTTGCAATTCTGAAAATATCAGTCTTTTTCCCCCTCAAAATTGGACTTTACAACTCACAGTTGAGATTATATCTCACAATTCTGAGAAAACAGGCATAATTGTGAGATACAAACTTGCAATTGTGAGAAAAAGTCAGAATTGCACATTTTTATCTCGCAATTGTGAGTTTATATCACAATTCTGAGAAAAATCGTCAGATTTGTGACTTAATATCTTGCAATTCTGACTTTATAAGTCGCAATTGGAAGATTATAAACTCAAAATTCTGACTTTTTTTCTCACAATTGTGAGATAAAAAGTCACAATTACCTTTTTACATTTTTTATTCAGTGGCGGAAACAAGCTTCCATAAGATATGTAACACATTGCTTTTTTACAATTTCTTTAAATTGTTTTTTTTTTTTTTCATTTTTGCTGAAAAACCTTAGTGAAAACTTAGCAAGGCATGTGTGTGAATGTGTTTTTTTAATAGGAATGTTCAGTAGCTTTTTATAAAGTCAAGACTTAAAGGTACACCCTTGTCCTGAAATTGAATTTCAAAAATAAACCTTCCTTGAGAAATATGAATACGAAGTGTAACAACTAGCCCTGGAGTACTTCAAAACACCTTTCATTCTCATATAAGAAATAAGTACAACACTGAATAATAAGATAATTACTATTTATCACATCTAACCTGCGTAGATGTAAGATGTAAGCCTCTTTGCTGGGACACTGTCGTACTTGAAATCTTGCCCTGAAATATCCCCTCAATTTATTCCATCAGGAGATGAATGCAAATATTAGCATACTCTGATATGAATTGTAATTTTCTCATTTCTTGTTGTTCCTATTTTGCATCATGCAAAAGAAAATGCACTACTCATTTTTGCCCTGCAACCGTATAACGGAATAAATGTAAGGTTGGTGTGAAATGCTGTCCTCAAACTTTTGGAAGTTATTATATTTATGAAAAGCCACTGTTGTAATTTCAGGATTTTTTTCTGCAATTCTGATGCATGAATTCAACACATCCAGCTATAGCTTGGTTGCTTTTCAGACGTGCGCCACTGTTCCATTGGCTGCTTTGAACTTTGTATGTCTAAATCCTGTCCAAAGGTAGAAGCAAAACCATTGCAAGGACTAGAGACAGCTCACTGCTTTTGTGACATCTATCACTTACACAAAGCCAGCCAGCCTATTCAATTCTGTGTGGGAAATATAAGAGTCAGAATCAGAAATGTGTGCTGGAGCTTTATGCACTATAGCTAAAACTAGTGAAATATAACGGTTCAACTATTAATTGATTTTCCTCCTGATATGTTCCCTTATTATGTTTAATTTAAGCTGGAAAATTTTATGTTATACCACAACATTCATTTAAAAGCCAAATGGAACTTTGTGAAATATTTAATTATTTTTGCCACTGTTGACAAAAATGCAAATGAATCCATTAAAGTTTAATAGCCTAAAACTATTGCGAACCTTCTCAGAGAACAACTGAACATAATTACACTTGTGTTTTATTATTGCATATCTGATGCTTGTCGCAATAATTTCCATAACTCCGATGGCATGATGGTTGGTTTTTTCCCCACATAAAATTAAGCTCATTAAGTGCATTAGAGTACAAAATGTATCATACATGTTATAAAGCTTCGAATGTTCCACGAAATATATTTGCATTTATTTAAATATGTTCCACATTCAATATTTGGCATCATAATTAAAACAACAAACAAGATGTGCAATCATTTCAGAACATCAAAGTTATGTTTTTTTTTGGGTGTAATTAAAAAAGCCATTAACTCTCAGATTTTATTAACAGTGTTAAGCCCTTAATATACAGTGTGCTATTATAAACTTAATTAAATTTCTGGGGACGGCAGGTTCATCGGAAAAAAATTAAGACCACTTTACAACATATTCTAACAATCTTAATATATTAAACTGAACCTGCTGTTGGAGCTGACATCAGGTTGCAGAGAGGTTCAGGTTTAGATGACTTTTGGGTTATTTAATAAATTTCAATAAGTACAGTACAAAAGGTTTGAGCCATTTAAAGCGGTCATAAGCTTATGAAACCACATTAGGTCTGACCTTGAATATTAGCTGCAGAATATCATGCTTTTATTTTTAATTCATTTCAAATGTTAAAAAGTAGATATGGCTTGACTTGGTTGTTCGGTCGTTCACAGATGGTACTTTTCAAAAAAACTCTTTTTGAAAACTGCATTTGTCCTTGAGATATGAAGGTACTTATTTAAATATTAATTTCTGAACGTAAAGTATGATTGCATGGTCACTTTAATTGAAGAATCTCTGCGTTAGGACTAGGAGTATGTGTAATTTTTTTAAACTCTGCTGTTCCGTGTTAAAGGATTAGTTCACTTCCAGAAGGAAAATTTCCTGATAATTTACTCACCCCCATGTCATCCAAGATGTTCATGCCTTTCTTTCTTCATTCGAAAAGAAATTAATGTTTTTAAGAAAACATTCCAGGATTTTTCTCCTAGAGTACTTCTACGGTTCCCAGCGGGTTGAAGGTCTAAATTGCAGTTTCAGTGCAGCTTCAAAAGGCTCTACACGATCCCAGATGAGGAATAAGGGTCTTATCTAGAGAAACGTTCAGTCGTTTTCTTAAAAAGACATTCAAAGACATTAAGATATCCACGTTAAAAGAAATTTATATTAAAATATATAAAAGTATAAGGGAGCGTATTAAATTTAATTGTGAGACACTGCAGGCAAAAACACTTTTTTTTTTTTCATGCACCCTTCAAGTTTAAGATTTTGGACTTTTTGGCTTTTCAGTGTTTTTTCAGACTAGTGGAAAGAAAATATCCAAAAGACATTGTTAAGTGTTTCTTTTATAGCACTTTATCTATTTGTGTCAATAGATTTCAATTACAATCCATGTTTTTAAAGGCCGTTTTCTTAAAATTAGCCTTTTCTCCTACACTAAACCATAAATCTCCACTTTAGTAGCTCTTACACACACCAAACTTTACATTTTAATTCCTGTCTATATTCTGATGTTTTTTTACAGCGGGATTTGTTCCTATAAAATTTTATATAATTTACAAAATTGTAAAAAAAAAAAAAAAAAAAAAAGTTTTCTGTCTGTTCTAAATTTATTCTGAATTATGGTGTGACAAATTGAGATACCAAAAATTCCCTCTGTAAAAACATTTGACTGTAATATGTCAAAAAATTTAAACAAGAATTTTGACACTGACTTCATCTAGTGTTTCGATTTTTGTACTAGAAATGTATGTAAATATGCAGGGGTGCACATAAGTGGTCCAAAATAAGAAAATGTGCTGTGTAAATAAGTTCAGACGCGCATTTGTGTACCGTCATGGTTGCAGCTGTTAATGTACAATTACCATTTTAAATCAACAAACTGTAATACTGTATAAGATTTCTATTCAAAATGAAAGCATAATTCTAGACTATTTGCTGCCGTTTTCAAAGCATTATGCAAAAACGCGACATTTCTTTCACTGAACCAAAGACTGAACACACTTTAAACGGAAGCGCGAAACCCGGCGGGAGCACGTATGCTGGCAACCCGCCAAAATAAAAGCTTCATAATTTAGGTTTGAAATTATGAAAATTCACATAAAAAGTAAATATTATTCTTTTATTTTTAGGTTTAATATAAAATTATAGTATTTTTATTTAATACTCCCTTTTTATTTGAAAACATAATAGCATTATCACACTTTATCATATTGCTTATTATTTTATTTATAAAAATATATAATAATAAAGTCCAATGATGATATTATCACTATTATTATTATAATTTTTTTTAAATTATATTTAATGGGTCACATAATGTGTTGTGTGAGGACCAACCCAAATTTCCAGGTACTCTTATGAGAACCAGGCTAAAAAACATGCACCCCTGTCGTTCCCCTTACCGATCGTTTCACTATATCCTCGGCTGGGATCATATAGAGCCCTTTGAAGCTGCACTGAAACTGCAGTTTGGACCTTCAACCTTATGGGAACCATTGAAGTCTACTATATGAAGCATATTAAATTTGATTGTTTTAAATTAGTAAAAAATTCTTACTGACAAATGGGCAAAACAGGTAGAATTGCAAATAATTAGTAATTCGTCTTTTAATATGGCATAAATAGATTTTTGTTGTAAATAAAGACTATTACAAGACTATTACACTGAATGACATTTTAGTGGGTGTCTTCTGTAAATTAGGGAAATGTATGATATTTATTTATTTTTTTGCCCAGAAAAACAAAAACTAAAATGCAATGAAATTAAACAGAAAACTTTTTCATTTTTTTTTTTTGGAACAACAACAACAATTTAAAGCAGTATTACACTTATTGTTTTTATGCTTAAACCGTTTTCTGTTTTTGACCCATACTTTTTAAACACAAATGCTCTTCTTGTCTTCACTCTTTGCATAATCAAGTTGGAAAAAGCACGTTAATTCTTGGGTCTGTGTACTTCGGTTAAAAAAGGTAGGGTAGGGCAACCAACATCGTTGTTTTAGCTTTTTTGTAAAGGGCGTTTAACCTTTTTTGCACATTCACTTTGTAAACACTGGGTCAGAACTTCTACCTACATCATGTGGCGTGATTGCATAATGTGTGAGGTCGAGCTAGTGTAGTTTACATACGGTGCCTTGCACTCTTCTCTAGATCATTGCCTTAACGCAAGTCTGTCACTGAGCTCTACAGGCAGTTATCTTGACCTCAGGACTTGGTTTTTGCTCTGATATGCATTTTCAGATGTTAGACCTTTTCTGAGAGGTGTGTGCCTTTCTAAATCATACTCGTTCAAATGAATTTGCCACAGTTTAACTCCACTCAAAGTGTAGTAACATCTAGAAGCAATATGAATGCTCCTGAGCTAAATTTTGAGTGTCCCAGAAAAGGGTATGAATACTTATGCAACGGGATATTTTATTTGTAATAAATTTGCACAAATGTTTAAAACCTATTTTGGAGTATGGAGTAGGGAGTGTAGATTGATGTGGGAAAAAAAAGTAAAGCAGCATCATAACAAAATGTGAAAAAATGAAGGGGTATGAATACTTTCGCAAAGCACTGTAAATTAGCGTTTATGTAAATTTGTATTTTTCGTAGAAAATGGCAGATTGTTTCGCTAGATAAGACCCTTATTCCTCGGCTGGGACCGTATTGAGCCCTGTGAAGCTGCATTAAAACTGCAATTTAGACCTTCAACCTTATAGGAACCATTGAAGTACATGGAGAAAAATCCTGGAATGTTTTCCTCAAAAAATGTAATTTCTTTGCGACTGAAGAAAGAAAGACATGAACATTTTGGATGACATGGGGGTGAGTAAATTATCAGGAAATTTTTATTCTGAAAGTGAGCTAATCCTTTAACTAGTTTATGCCCTGATATTTTTCATATTGTCATTTCTGTAATCTCTAATAGGATACCTGTATGGTATGTCTGAGTGTACTGCATTTAGGAGAGTTTTTTTTTTTTTTTTTTTTGAAGTATTGAGGCATTGATGGCATAGTGGGAATGCAGCAGGATGACGTGGCAGATGGTTTATTAGAGCTGATCTCAGCTGGAAGGCCTGAATTACTGGGGGGACAGTGACACTCTCACAGCCTGTTGCAAGACACACACGCACACACACATCGTGGACACAACTTGGACACTTACTGATCCCATAGAGCGTTTCCAGATCACACAGTGATCTCAATGACCACATATGCTGGACACATATTCATCACGCGCTAAACATGATAACCACTGTCCATTCAGGAAAACTTCTGAAACATTCTGAGCATTTCTTCCAAAGCTGAATATTAACCGAGTGCAACCATTTAATGTCATCGAAATTAGTGAACCCCTATAGTCCAAAATATGCATTAAATTATTATTTTTTTTTTTAAATAACATAAATCCTCCATGGGTTTTCTATTACATATTTCTGTAAGAGACATTGTTTTGTCATATTAAGCCATACAAGTCTTAATACCTAGAGTTCCTTTTAAGGAAAACTGTTTGAAATCAATATTTTTGCAGTTTCTTCGGTTCTATTATTGGCGCAGAAACTAGACACTTCAGCTTAAAGTCCATAACCATAAGGATTAGTCACTGATTGCGTTACACTGGTCTCCAATGCCAACCACTTACAGTGACTGTGATTGGGTGACCTCTGAGAAAAGGACAGATGGTGGTGAGGGAGAGCGGTCTTAGTGATCACACTGTTCACCCAGGATCACAATATCAGTGGTGGGCCATAGCCTCTTTCAAGATGATATGGCAGGCGTTGTTTGTCTTTGGATTGTCTGACGTGTCTTTTGGAGGACACTGGCCACAAACACAGCTCGTTAGAGGTAATAAAGACTCACACATTAGGGAGAAAAACACACTTGTGAAAATGGTCTCACGCTGGGTACAATATTGCAGTGCATGTGAAAAAGCTGTCTCTGTCACACAAGGGCAGTGCAGAGAGGTGGACAATCTGACCCCAACTGTTCATTCATATATTCTTGGTGTAGCAGTAGTTTCACGCTATTTGGAATTAGATATATTTCACTTACAAACTCAAAGCGTTCTTGTCAGTCATATATAATTTCTGTACAATGAAAGTACTTTAAAGTTTTTACACAACTCAGCTCCATCCTGGGCATGTTATTCACAGCCATTTTGGCTGGCAACCACCTCAAATGGCAATTCTCACTGGAGTCAGAGCTGATTGATTCAATTTTCCTTAGCGTTAACTAGGACTGGGTGATAAAACGATAACGATATGTATCGCGATAGACACGTGATCGATATCAATAAAAAATGTGTTCGATAAAACGTTCAATATTTTCATTCTTCGTCGGAAGATAACTGTATGATTTTGAGATTTCTTTACACTGAGAATGACATAGAACCAAGGGGTGTAAACTTTTGAACCTGATGATTTTTTTAAAAATATCCCTTCAGAAACTACAGAACATACTTACATGTGTCTCAGACAAAATAAACACAATTTATACTGATCATCATTTTCAAAATGATTTTGAGATCATTTTTTTCAAACTGAGGATAACATAGAGCCAGGGGGTGTAAACTTTTGAACTTGATGATTTTTTTTTTTTAAATCACTTTTTTCACTTTTCATTTAGTACCACCTTTCAAAAACTACAGAAGATACTTACATGTGTCTGAGACAAAATAAACACAATTTACACTAATCGTCATTTTTTCAAACTGGGGATAACAGAGCCAGAGGGTGTAAACATTTGAACCTGATGATTAAAAAAAAAATCACTTTTTTTCACTTTTCATTTAGTACCACCTTTCAAAAACTACAGAAGATACTTACATGTGTCTGAGACAAAATAAACACAATTTACATTGATCATCATTTTTTCAAACTGGGGATAACATAGAGCCAGGGGGTGTAAACTTTTGAACCTAATGATTTTTTTTGCACTTTTCATTTAGTACCACCTTTTAAAAGCTACAGAAGATACTTATATGATTCTGAGACAAAATAAACACAATTTACACTGGTCAATTATTTTGAGATAATTTTTCACACTGAGGATAACAGAGCCATAGAGTGTAAACCTGATGATTTTTATTTTAAATGTCACATTATTTATTACTATTTTTTCACTTTTCATTTAGTACCATCTCTCAGAAATGACAGAAGATACTTACATGTTTCTGAGACAAAATAGACAATTAATACTGATCATCGTTTTCAAAAATGATTTTAAGATAATTTTTTCAAACTGAGGATAACAAATTAATGAAGAAAGCCGTCTAATTCCAGGCGGTTCACATACTTTTGGATAGAAACATGTTTTTATACCACAATGATGAGAACATTTCTAGACTGTGATTTTTAAGTTTCTTGTTTTGATATTCTATTCTGAGTACAAAGCCAAAAGTGTACTATATTGACATACTGAAGAAAAAAACTTTTCTGAACTATTCATGCATTATTCATTGCATGGTTCATCATAAGGGATTGTCAATAGAGGACTAATCTCTAACTGAGGCTTAGTTCTGGGGAAATGAGGTCCATTTAATGAGATATGTAAAAGATAATTATGATTATGACCCCGAGATGCAGAATTCTCTGCATAATTGAAGATAAAATTGCAGGAGGAGACATTGTAGCCCAGAGGCAAAACAACAAAAGACCAATAAGGAAAAACGCTTATTAGATGGGTGGTTACAGAACAGTGACTCTGCATTTTTCAGGGATTAAACTCCATAAATTTCAGTTTTTGTCACAGTTAATGCTGTTGAATTATTTATGCACAACAATTATTCTCAGTGGGTCATAGGGAAATACTTAATCTGGACACCTGTTGTGCACAGTTATGTAGACGAATACAATAAAATGATGAAATACCTGTCTAAAGATGACTTAAATATGAATTACACTGGAAATGTAGGCTAATTTAATATTCTGATATGTGGGGCATCCGTGGTCTTTACATGCAGATCAACTTGGATACTATTAGAAGAAGACTATTAAAATTCATAAAAAATATATGAGATTCTGATATACGCAAAACTAGTTTTAATATAGAGTCAGGCCAAATCAAGTTTATTGTCTAGGGGGGAAAAGGTAAAATTGTTCATGATGCAATGCTGACAGGATTCCAAACAAAAACTTGAAAAGGCTTTAAAATAGGAAAAGACAATGTAATTAGTGAGATAATTGTTCTTTAAAAGAAATAAGTTCATGATTTAAAATGCTGCAACCAAATAATTCAGTCAGTAAATTGAACCAAATCATACAGACCAGTTCTTGTAACTGAGTTAACTATACTATTGTAATTAAATTAATTAAATTAAAAAGAAGCTTTTTGTGTGATTTGTTAATGGATTTTCCTTTTGAGTCCGATCTTTCAAATGAATTGGTGGTTCTGATTTGTTAACGAATTGTTCATTTGAGTCTGATCTTTTCAGTAAGTCTGAATTCATATAAAGTAGCCAAATGATTTGTTCATGATTAGTCCTTACACCTCAAGATTATTTTCAGTTCCATAGATTTCTTTATTTAGTTCCTTCCCTTTATTTAAAGAAATATTTCCACGGAAGATGAAAGAGAGTTGAGAAAGAGTCTGTTGTAAGTCCTTTTCCTCTATCTGCCAGGAAGCTGAGCAGTTCTGACAGAACTGACAGTCCATGTCTTGGACAACAATTACAACTTGACATGGACCAGCTTCTGGATATGAGGTTCAACCTTTTCTCCTGATGAGTGCCATCTGATGGACATCAAAGAGGAGAATGAGGACAGTGCTTGTAGGCCATTACAGTCACAGAACTTAAGACTGATGCTCTATGACAATGCCAATCCCTTCTGTTCCTCATTTGATGGGCTGACTGAATAATTTATTCATACAGTATATAGAGGTGTGACTATGTTTCTCTGTTCCAAAAGTTATAGTGTGCTGTCTGTCAGAGAGACATATTGAAGGAATAGTTCACCCAAAAATGAAAACTGGCAGAAAATTTCTTACCATCAGACCATCACTGCAAAAAATGCTTTTCTTACTTAGATTTTTTGTCTTGTTTCCAGCCAAAATATCTAAAAATCTCTTAAATTAAGAAGGATTTTCTAGACAAGTAAAAATTATTTTCTGGTTTTCAGTAAAAACAAGTCAAAATTAAGTGCGTTTTTGCTTGAAACAAGCAAATTAATCTGCCAATGGGGTAAGAAAAATAATGTTGTTTTCTGTTTGAAATAAGATTATTTTTCTTACCCCATTGGCAGATTATTTTGCTTGTTCTAAGCAAAAACTCAATTTTGACTTGTTTTTACTGAAAACAAGACAATAATTTTTACTCATCTAGAAAATGGTTCTTGATTTAAGAATTTTTAGATATTTTGGCTGGAAACAAGACAAAAAATCTAAGTAAGAAAAGCATTTTTTGCAGTGATCCAAGATGAGTTTGTAGATGGGTGCCATCAGAATGAGAGTACAAACTGCTAATAAAAACATCACAATTATCCACAAGTAATTAGTATGACTCCAGTCAATCAGTTAATATCTTGTGAAGTAAAAAAGCTGCATGCTTGCAAAAAAAAAAAATAATAAAATAAAAATCCATCCAAGCATTTTAACTTTAAAGGGGTCATCGGATGCTCATTTTCCACAAGTTCATATGATTCTTTAGGGTCTTAATGAAAAAACTCTAATATACTTTGGTTAAAAATTCTCAATAGTAGTGTAAAAAACACCCTTTTACCTTGTCAAAATCAGCTCTGCAAAATATCAGTTCATTTTATTGCATGGGCCCTTTAAATGCAAATGAGCTCTGCTCGCCCCGCCTCTCTCTACTGAGGGATTATGAGCTGTAATGTTTACTTTAGCCGCGTTTAGCTGCATTTAGCCGCGTTTATCGGCGAAACTTGCCAACAAGCACATTATTAAGAAAGGCCATTTGCAAAGATGCATAAAAAAGACCATATACTCACTTCTGCTGTGGGCAAAGCTGCATCACGAATGATTCACACGAACATAGATGCATATGTAGATCGGGATCGGCGCTTAAAAAGATCCTTTTAAAAATGAAAGTAACGTTGTCCTCTGCCTCTTAAGTGGCTCAGATGTTGGGAGTAAATGACTACTGCTATGTTCATTATTACATCCAACAACCTCAATTGCTTAATTAGAGTCTTCCTTTGCACCTGAATCGACACAATAGCAATCGTATTTTCGTATTTTCAGCTCGGTGAGGGCGGGTCTAAGGTATGACGTTCATGTCAATCAACTGTGTTTCGTCACAACGACAAGAAGCTGAGAATGACCTGATTTTAAAAAGGGGATATTACTTTTAAAGATTAAAAAAATACAACTGGGTGGATTTTTATCATTGTAGGGTGGTTGTGTACACAAATTGGCAACACACATTAATGTTCAAACAACATGTAAAAGTTAGTTTTGCACCCGATGACCTCTTTAAGCTGTCCCTTTTGGCCAAAATATGAGTCCATAATAGCGCTTCCTCCAGTGAAAAAGTCCAACGCCCTTTGTCCTCTCACATTAAAATCCACCAACATTCTTTAGAACTGTTTTGGATTGTGATCTGAGCATTTTTTTAGTCTTGATTCAGATGATGCATCCTTTTTTTTCTTTTTTTTTTTTTTACCTGTGAAAACAATATTATGGATGGAGGACTCAACTGGAATTGTATTACTTGTAGTTTATTATGATACTTTTATCAGCTGTTTAAACTCTGATTCTGACAGCAACCAATCACTGCAGAGGATGCATTGGTGAGCAAGTGATGTGATGCTAAATTTATATTGAGGTGAACAATTTCTTTAAGACGTTGTGAGTTCTGCTCCTGCAAAGGCTAAAAATTTAAAATCCAAAATGTAGGCAACATAAATATGCTAATACATTAAGAGACCTAATATGACCTTTTTTTACAATATGTAATAGCAGTCTCGGGTGTCCCCAGAATGTGTCTGTGAAGTTTCAGCTCAAAATACCCCAAATATCATTTATTATATCATTTTGAAAATGGCTATTTTAAATGCAAATGAGCTGTTGCTCCCCGCCCCTTTTTCCAGAATAGGGCTGTGCCTTTAGCTTTTGCCTCAGATACTCTCAGAAAGCCTCTGTTTGGTTTGATTATCATGTCTATCTTAAATGATGCATTTTAAACCAAATTTAGTTTAAACTTTGGATATAGGGTTATCTAAACGCACACATTTGAAGACAGCGACTGTCACACAGCATGTGAGTACTAAACTAAGTTCTCTTTCATGTCTTATTGTGCTTAAACTGTCACACACACATAAGTTTATGTTAAAAACAAGTCTCAAAAACAGCTGTTTATGTCTGTGAAGGTAAACAGCGGGGAAAGGAATAGCATGTTTATATTAGATCAGTGTGGCAGCAACGTAATATACTGTAAATCAATAAATACTCTGTCTCCTCTGAGGCTGGGACTCTAAATAGTCTTCTGTGCTCGTCTGTGCAGCCAATGACAGAACAGTTAGCATGCTTTGCTTGAACTTTTGCAGTGGTGTCAGAACTGGTACAACTTTGTCGCTTGTGAAAACAAAATAGCAGCTGTGGAGTGTGAAATAAGAGTGAAATCTGACACGCTCTTTTTTCACATGCTTGTATAGAAAGGTGTTCAAAAACAAATTTACTGAGTTTAGTTTGATTATCATGACTATCTTAAATAATGCCTTTTAAACCAAATTTAGTTTAAACTTTGGATATAGGGTTGTCTAAACGCTCACATCTGAAGAAAGCGACTGTCACATGGCATGTGAGTACTAAACTAAGTTCTCTTTCATGTCTTATTTCGCTTAAACTGTCACACACACATAAGTTTATGTTAAAACAAGTCACAAAAACAGCTGTTTATGTCTGTGAAAGTGAACAGCAGGGAAAGAAATAGCATGTTTATATTAGATCTGTGTGGCAGCAACGTAATATACAGTAAATCAATAAATACTCTCTGTTTCCTCTGAGGCTGAGTTGTTCTGTGCTCGTCTGTGCAGCAAATGACAGAACAGTTAGCAAGCTATGCTTGAACTTTTGCAGTGGTGTCAGAACTGGTACACCTTTGTCGCTTGTGAAAACAAAGTGGCAGCTGTGGAGTGTGAAATACGAGTGAAATCTGACACGCTTGTTTTTTCACATGATTGCAGAGAAAAGTTTACAAAAACAAGTTACTGTGTTGTCCTTTTTCCATTTTTCTAGGTTGGTAGATGCACAGGGGAACTGATTATAGCACTTAAATATGGAAAAAGTCAGATTTTCATGATATGTCACCTTTTAAAAGGCAGATTAAGCAAGAAAAATGGTCACTTTGAGGTTCCATTTCAGATGCTGTCTGAAAAGGCAGATGCCTATTTAAGCAGCTCACTGGGATTTGAAATAGAGTATTTTGTGTCAGCCCTAAAAAAGATGGACTCATGATTCATAGTGTAAAAAGGTTTACCTGTCTTGTGATTTAATAATTCAGTAGCTACTGCTCACTATATCCTCACTTGACTGGATGGGATTATAGTCCCAGGCATATCTGCCACTCCAGCAAGTGTTCAAGCACCATGACGGCCTCATAAACATGTTCATTAAAACCAGGTCAGAGGCAAATATAGTCATGAAGCTTAATGACTCTCATTTCTTCATTAATGGTGGCACTGTTTTGAAAAGGGGGGCCCTGGAAGCGGAAAAGCAATATTTTGCACTTGTGCATCCATTTCTGTTCTAATTAATTTAGCTTCTTAATTATGCTGGTTTGATTGTAATGTATTCAGTTGATTAATGATGCTAAAGCAAGGTTTCACTCTCATCTGGAGAGCAATTATCAGTGCACCCGAGCTCTAGTGCACCTGTCAAGCTCTGAACTGAACTCTCTTATAGTCTTCTTCTGTCAGATTGCTTTTAGTAAGGGCCTTATGGTTTTGACTCAAATGCACAAATAGTATTTTTAGGACTTACTAATGATGATCTATTATTTTGTGGCAAGATGGGGTACAACTTGACTTTATTTCAACCAAATCTTTACTGATTGAATGACCCCTAATTGAAATGGATTGTAGACTATAAATATATTTAACTAATAGCAATGTACTTATCCATTTAGTCACCAGCAGTGAATGTTATCCTCTCAGAGTCTTTATTTGTGATGTGCTTTTAAGGTCAATTTGACACCCGCTAGGAAAAAAATCAAAGTAACCTGTAAGTGGCATGCTAATTTGTTATTAACAAATATCTCAGTCTCTATTTGCGGATGGCCATGCATATGTGTCTACGTGCTGAATTCAGGGTGCTTGTTTGTTTGGGCCGGTTTACAGAAATAGATGTTAAATGTGGATGGGATGAAAGAGGAACGAGGATGAAAGAGACGCGTCACCACGTTCTTTTTGCCTTTTTTCAATATTTTTCTATTGTGTGATGACACACTCGCTCTTCAAATAGCAAACCTTTGAAAGCTAACACCCTTCAGTCCACTGAACTACAACGAGTGACAGCAACTAAAGACAGACAAACTCAGTTGGAATATGTTGTTATGTGGAAAATACTTTGATGTTGTTCCAAACCTGTATAAAAACACATCTTCACATAGATTTTTCCCCATACAACTACAATTTACAGTATCCCCAAGAGGTTTAGCTCCTAAAATGACCACTAAATAAATAAATAAATGTATCCACCTTATTCTTCAATGCGGAAGTAAGCCTAAGGGCGAGACTTCCGGTTCATTAGCCGCTATAGGGAAATAACGAGAAGAATTATAGCTGCATATGAAAAAAGACATTATTTAGCAAACCTGCAACCACTTAAATTAATTTTTAAAAAAAGCATTTTGGCAAATCCAATAATTTCCCATATAATATTATGTTTTTTCTTAATATTTGTGACTGTTATAGGGCCAGCTGTGGTGTGATCGCCTCAAAACTTGGCATCCTTGTTTCGAATCACTAATCGCATGTGCTCAGCACGTTTCGTGAAGTTTTGAGTTTTCCTTTAGGCTTTATAGGATTTTGGGTGAATTTGGACAGGCCCTTTTCTAACCTACCCCATTATAGCCTCTCAAAGGCTTAATTTCAACATTTTTTGATAATTAAAAATCTAGAAAGTCCAGAGAATTGAACTGCAGTGTTTTTTTTTTAGATTGAGCAAAAAACCTAGGACTAGTTCGTAAAAGTAGGTTTTTGACGACATCTCAATCATTTAACAAACTATTTGATTGACAGCAGTGGTTCTAGAGGCAAAGTTGTCCGGAATGAGGAGTTCTATCATATGATACAAATATTGCGTGTATGTGCGAAAAACCATGCAATTGTTTACGCCCTTAAAAAAAATCAATATCACCCCCTATTGGCCAATTTCTTTCAAATTTCTCACAGACCTTTGGGCCCGCAAGTCAAACAGGTCCACTGAGTTCCATTCTGATCTGCCTCCATTAACCTTGTCTAATAGGTGCTCAAACTTCATCGGCCAATGGCGGCCATGTTTTTTTGAGATACGCAGATTTCCTTATAGACAGTTGTGGCACTTTGGACCAGGACAGTGCACAGCGATTTTCATGTTGTAGTATTTCAGCGAGAATCAGACAATTTAAGAGAGTCTATTAGAAGTTAGAACACTTCTACAGACGTACATTCCAAGAGGCCCATCATAAATCTGACGTTTCATAGCTGGCGCCAGAACGCCAGCCTGAAGCAGACCTAACTAACCAAGAACTTGCAAAATTAACACAAAGACACTTCTTCATAATCAAATCCTTCGAATAAGGAGATTGTCAAATTTGGAGCAAGTAACCAAGATTAATGGTCAAAGAGATGCACATTTTGAACATCACATGATTAAAGTCATTAGCGATATGGTTGGTTTTCCCCCACACACAGGACACAACGGAAATTCCTTCCCTAAACTTTTGACCTCCCAGCTTAGAGAACAGACCCTCACAGAAGGGCACAGAAAACTGTCCATTGATGTACATATGCACCCAAAATTATGCTTAAAGGACTCATGAGCAACTCATCATTTCTCTGCATAATTTCCTATTCATATATGTAACCCATACATTTGTCTATTATGTTTTAATCACTCATTGTGTATGTCCCTTTTGATAACTCTTGAATAGTTTAATGGTTTATATTGATGTTTGATATGTCTGAGTTGGAAATCGCATTCTCAAAATGTTCCTGTAATTCAATTCTTTGCGAAATGTATTATAGTCTTGTTATAGAAATCATGTCCAAATTTATCTCTGCAAAGAGCGGGAATTTGGGATCACGGGACTAATAAGATAACATTGTGATTTGTGGTTTGGAAGGTGAAACCAGCAGCCCACCGGAGTTCAGCCAATGTTCTAATTGGTCAAGACATCATTTTGGGAGGTGTCCAAAGGCTGAGTTTAAAAACTCAAGGACACCCTCAAATCTCTCTCTTCTCTTGCAACTTTTCTCACTCCTTACAACGCTCTTCACGTGCTTCGCGCCGCGGCGTCTCGACGCCGCCTGGCCTGAATGCCAGCCTCCTCATCTAAAGGAAACATGAGGAGATCATTCCACTTCTGTTTTTTTTTCTTAAATCCCTTTTTTATTTCTTTCCGTTGAGAGTTTCGTGTCTAGTTAAGTTTGTGCAAGCCGCGACCGACTTAAACGTCTTCGTTGACCCGAACTTTATCAGCGCACTCACAACTCTCATATCCAGCCAACGCCCAAGAAGACATCACATTGACCGACCACCAACCAATCAGCAACCTCGGGAAAGCCCCCCCTTTTTGAAGCGACGCAACCAAAGGAATTCCCAAAGGCAATGCGCAAGTAACCTCTAGAATCTTACTGAACTGGTGCATTTTGATATAAAGTTTAATAACCTCTTTGAGAGACTCAATACGAGGGTTAATTAAGTGATTGATGGTTGTTCAGGTCTAAGCAAATGCACATTGCTATAACTTGGGACTTCATATTTTCATTCCTTTAAACTCATTCTTTCCTCACTTTCTCTTTCTGCAACCTGTGTGAATGCGTGTGTTTTATGTTAGTTTAGTTTGTATGTGTTAGGTTTATCCAATAAATTCATATTTTTATTAAGTATCTTGTGTTTCGTGCTTACAAGTTACTGCCTTAAACTGCTGATTTTGCTACTGTGCTAATATATAGTGTTTTCACTATATTCTGGATAGTAATATCCATTGCAGAGTTTCTGTTAGACGACTTGTGAATGAATCGCGCGTCGACTCTGAAACAGCCGTAAAACAGCGATTCTGTTCAAATTCCCTATTGAATCATATTCGATTCCCTTTGAGCTAAATTATAAATTATGTAATTAATCCCTATTACAATCTTACATAATTGGTGGAGAGAATGCGGGCAGTTTAATCTAAATTGTAAGCACAACCAAGTTATTTAATATTTTCTATTTCTGTGGATGAGAGCGTCTGAGTCTAGACTGTATGTGCGTGTGTGTGTGTGACGTAAGCAGCGCGGCCGCCCGCTTGAATGAATGAAACCTAGAGTGAATGCAGAGGACGGTAACTCGAGAACGTCTCTCTACTTTTTAAACTGTAGTAAGTGAGTTTAAAGTTAAGGTCTGAGATCGTACAATAAGGTCGAAATTGAGCGTGTCCCTCATTTTCTGTAATGCCTTATTTATAGTTGAATTAATGTCATTGCGTGTTCCAGTGCCATTCAATTGCTATATCTCAGTCACCGTTAGCTGAACGGAGCTAAACTACAGTAAATAAAAGTGAAAATAAATCGACGGATAAAGAATAGTTTGAGCGTGTCCCTCAATCTATTTTTAAAGGCCTTATTATTCATAGTTTAATTGTCAATGCGTGTTCCATTGTCAAAGCAACTATGTAATTTGACTCCCCTGGTTAAACATTAGAAATAATGCTTGCCTGTTTGTGTCTGTTCATTAAGTGAAACAGTGCGATTTAAACGGGAGTGTTTTAAATCTTGATCAAGTAAAGTTTAACTCTAAACAACAGCGAATAAAATCTGTTGTGTCTACGTGCTCAGAGAAACTGGCACGGATTATGATCCGCCGAGATCATTTATTATTTTGTTTCCTCATTTGCAGCGCCAAGCCGCCACTTAAATAAAGTTTAAATCCAACTCTGAACGAACTAAGAGTTTAAAGCGCCACATCGCAAAACCAACTAGAAGTGATGTTGTTATGTATATAGTGTTGAAATGCGCTGCCATTTCATGTAACATGCTTAACTGAACTTGCAATGTAATGTTCCATGTGCGTAGCCCACTATTGTTTGTTTTGGTTGCCGTAGCTACGATGGTGACTCGGAAGTCTTAACCTACTTCCGGAGCAACTCTGAACTGCACGCGCAGCACATTGACGTCATACTATAAACAAACTCTACGGTGTTGCTATTGCTAAGCTAACGAAACTGTTGCTTTTACATTGAAGTATATGCTAAAGATTAGCCTCAAAGGTTAGCAGTTAGCATTAACATCCAGTGGTTGAATACAGTGTGTGTGGGCAAAGCTAAAGTGATTTAACCCTTTAAACCTCTGAACTAATATACACCTGTTGGTCTATTTTTCTGTCCTATTTCTCAATTTTCTAACTTTACCACTTTATATGCATTTTACTAGAAAGGGGAACATTACTTCACAATTATTAATTGTGACAAATTCAAATTTAATTCAAACATTAAATTTATTTGGACTCATTTGAATTTCCTCATCTGGTCATTTCATATGATCATTATTTCTAGTATTCTCTCTTTTAGGTCAATCATTTTAGGTACTAATAAGCCTTGAACTTTGAAAGTTAAGGGTAACTTATTTTACCTAATTAATTGATTTACCCCTATCAACAGATTCTATTCAGAATCACACTTACTCATTTCTTTAATTGCGTTTTTACCCCTATTTCTTCCTCTCTTGGTTATACAATTAACCTCCATTTTTATTTTTTATTTTATTTATTTATTTTGTTTTATTTCCTCCTGCATTTAATTTCATTTTGATTACTTTGCCGTTTATTACTTTTAATTTCACTTTACCCTACCTTTCTCCTTTACCTCCTTGTATCCTAGCTTGGGAACGACACACCTGAGCTTTAATAGGAGACATTGTTATCCCTCACTACGAGTTAAAATAAATTAGAAAGACAACTCTCTTTCACTCGAATTTTGTTGTTGTTTTATTAGTTGTACACCAACAATAAACAACGTTCTACTCTGGTTGGGTATAACAGCCACGCAGCCTGTGAGTGGACCCGATCCACTCAATTTGCTGAGTCTCCTTCCCTTCCCTTCTACCCAAGTCTCTCCTGTTTTCTTTCTTTCTTTACTCCTCACATTTGCAGGGACCTGTAAGAACCATCAATCGATTCTAAGTGAATGAAATGCAAAATCTTGTCAAAGAACAGTAATCATCCTTATGAATTTGATTGTAATCAAACCCTCTTTCGTTCTTCCTAACCTCCCTGAATTTGAAAACGCATTCCAAATTTTTGCATCTCATCCCATACTGAGATCAATTATTAGAGATAAGTGTTGAACACCCGTTGTTTTCGAAGCCTCCTTGGTAAGCGGTCCAACTATAAGGTGTTCGGTGTCAATCCTGTCAGACTAAGAAAAGAGATACCAGCACTATTATTATATTCTCACGTCTCGAACCGAGATATAATAATATTGTTTACCTTTTTAACAAAATCTTGGTAAAATTCCTCCCATTGGAAAAGGGAATTGTTTTATTTCACTGACCTGTTTTCACCTTTTTCTCCTTTTTTCTTCTTCCTCATTAGAGTGACGAAGTCTTCAAATCCCTAGTCTACCTAGACACCCCGAGACCAACACTATCTTCGCCACACTTCATTAGGGGTTCACAATCACTGACACAACACTTAGTTGTCCCACCACACATAGGCTTCTACCTCACACAGATCTGTGTCAGTCTCCCTTCTCCTCAGCGTGCCAACATGCCACAGACTGCAGACCCCCTTGCCCACGGGGAAGATGTGAACACTTGGCTGAGAGGCATGACGGACAGCCTCACCCCCAAGACCTTTGAACTGTTATTATTCTTAATGAGAAGGTTCCTGACACAAGATTCAAGCCAGAACAACAACCACGATGAGCTAGTCAAAATCACCAGCTCCCTAAGCGATGCCTTCACAACCCAGCTGAAACTGAGCGACAAGCACATCACCCATCTTCAAGAGGAGCTGTCACGTGCTCAACGCCGCATAGACAAGCTGGAAGTGAAAGTTCAAGATCAACTCAAAGCACCCAACGAGAGGGAGCAGGAAACAACGGAACAAGTTAAAAAGCTCCAAGCAGCCCTGGCAACAGCTCAACTTGACCAGCAACAAGCAAAGGCTGCCCAGGGAGACCTGGTAAACAGACTCCAGTATGCCGAACAGCTACTAGAGAAAGCCAAGAACGACATCAGCGACAAGAATGCTGAAATCAGTGCCTTAGAAAACCACCTTGAAAGGTACAGCACTGACATAGACAATCTGACCCAACATCTAGACGATGCCAACAATGAGCTCTACGTGGTCAGAAAAGAGTTAAAATATGCTTATGAGCTGGAACAAGAGCCAAGAAGAGCGAAGCATATCTCAGCCTCACCACTGCTGAGCAAAGCTAAGTCTCACATCCAAGAACTGACATCCAATGAAGGAAGTGAAGCGCCACCTCCCGAAACATCACTAGCCTTCGCCACACAGCTCTTTCCTGCCACTGAAAGCAGAAACCCCATCCAAGCAGACCTTGGAACTGCACATGGGTTGACCATCAAAGACCTCAACAAGCTGTCTAAAAGCATCAGCCAGTTTGACCCGAACTCCAAAGAGGGCCACAACATCCAGGCCCACCTGCAAGATATTAATTTTCATTTAGAAATGAGACCCCATGTGACTGACAGAGACAGGTTGTACCTCCTAAGAGCAACGTCAAGTGTCGAAGTACGAAACTTCATAGATCGACAACTCAGTCACACAAAGTCAAACTACCAGCTACTTTGTGAGGTCCTGATCAAAGAGTTTACAGACCCTGAGTCTGAATATGGACTGTTAACTGCCTTGGAGACCAAACAAGGTCGACAAGAGACGCCACACGCCTACTATAACCGGCTCCGAAAAGCCTACTTCGGTGCACACAACAAACCTGACCTTGAAGAAGAGGTGAGCTTCAAAAGCCTTTTTCTGAAAAATCTGCACCCTGGAGTCAGTCGTCACCTCTGCGTCATGGCCTGTCCGCGCTCCATGACCATCCAACAGTTGCGCGATCTAACACAGAAGGCCTACACCAAGCAAAAGTTGACCTCAAAGAAAGGTAACAAAACCTCCACACTCTTGAACTCTGTAACCGAAGACTCAAGCCTTGCACTGGACGACACCCAGTGGCATCACAACACCCGAGTCTTCCATCAAGAGCAAAGAGAACGTGAGCCCCATGTCCACAACAGCTATCAGCCCAACCGCTGGGAAAAGCCATGGGACCAGCCACACTTCTCAAGAAGCCCAAAAGAAAGGATCAGCTGGAAACCTAACTGGACGTGCAAAGCCAAACGACCGGCTTGTCCAACAACAACTAGAGTGGGTAAGCAAAGACAGAACCCACATCAGCACCACTTAGACACCCACAGTGCTAAGTCTACACAAGAACAAGACTGTTCACCCTCAGAAGACATGGAACAAGTCATGAAACAACTGAAAGAGTTCCTTGAAAACCAGCTAGACACGAATGACTAGAAACAGAAGTCATGCTCGCTGTGACCAGCGACAGAACGGAAGGCCGACAATCACCTGGTACACCACCGCATCAGAGATGACAAGCACCTGCTCAACAACCACCCAGAACAAACAAGTCTCTCACGGCCAACCGCTGATGAAAACTCTGAGGTACCAAAGAACATCACCTCAGTCACCCATCACTTCCAAAGAAACTGTCAAATGAACTTCAACTCCATGAACCACATTCATGTCTGTGCAACAGCAACCACTAAAGCACAGAAGGTCAGAAAGTCTGCCACAACCAGAAGGCATCACAAGTGAAATGCAACATAGGAGACAAAGTTTTGCACCCCAGCTTCACACAGCCATGCCAAACTACCTCCGACTGTCTGCTAAAGAACTTCCTGCCTTGCTGGACTGACCCCCATCTGAACACACCCTCATCCAAGCCAAGGATGCAGAGAGCATCTTCACCGACCTACAAGAAAAGGGGGAGCCAAAACAGACTGAAACAGATCTGACCATACATACACTACACAATTAACTTTCACACCCAGAGGTAACCACACCTACTGATAACACCTTTGACAAACATATTCTTCCCACGAGTAGAATATTCAAATCTCAGTTTAACATAGTTTTACAACATGCAACTAGCCTCACCCCAGGTAGAACACCTGACACTATGTTAAGGTACATGACACATCAGCTGCACCTGCCATCCTAGCTCAATAGTACTCGCAACCCTGACTAGGAAAACCCGCAGCTAATTTTCTTTGTTTTGTTTTTTCCTCTTGCCTATCGCTTTCCTTCCCCTCTTGCTTTAGCAGGTGAAACTCCTAGCCACCCTACAAGGGTCAAAGGTCTGATATTAGGATTGACTTGCCACACCTAATATCCGCAAACCATTCTGAACTGAATGGGAGCCAGAGAGCTCCATGCAAGATAGGTCAATTCATTTTACCACAGATGATGTCACCATAAACTAAGGTGAACGTCTCTAAATTTAATACCTAAAATAAACAAACAAACTTAATCACAAAATTTGATCAAAGGATCATCATACAAAAACAAATTTGAACAACAATATCTAGGTGAATTCGACCATTTTCCAGGTACTACATGTACCTGAATAGCGTAATGCCATGCACCGGTACAGTAACTGTCCTGGAAGTGTTGTCTTGTTGTTTGCTGTGTTTGTGTCTGCTTCTTCTGCCTGTGTTTCTCCAGCGCTCGTCGATGTCTTCTGCCAACAACACATCACCGATCGAAAGGGGGATATGTAGTATTTCAGCGAGAATCAGACAATTTAAGAGAGTCTATTAGAAGTTAGAACACTTCTACAGACGTACATTCCAAGAGGCCCATCATAAATCTGACGTTTCATAGCTGGCGCCAGAACGCCAGCCTGAAGCAGACCTAACTAACCAAGAACTTGCAAAATTAACACAAAGACACTTCTTCATAATCAAATCCTTCGAATAAGGAGATTGTCAAATTTGGAGCAAGTAACCAAGATTAATGGTCAAAGAGATGCACATTTTGAACATCACATGATTAAAGTCATTAGCGATATGGTTGGTTTTCCCCCACACACAGGACACAACGGAAATTCCTTCCCTAAACTTTTGACCTCCCAGCTTAGAGAACAGACCCTCACAGAAGGGCACAGAAAACTGTCCATTGATGTACATATGCACCCAAAATTATGCTTAAAGGACTCATGAGCAACTCATCATTTCTCTGCATAATTTCCTATTCATATATGTAACCCATACATTTGTCTATTATGTTTTAATCACTCATTGTGTATGTCCCTTTTGATAACTCTTGAATAGTTTAATGGTTTATATTGATGTTTGATATGTCTGAGTTGGAAATCGCATTCTCAAAATGTTCCTGTAATTCAATTCTTTGCGAAATGTATTATAGTCTTGTTATAGAAATCATGTCCAAATTTATCTCTGCAAAGAGCGGGAATTTGGGATCACGGGACTAATAAGATAACATTGTGATTTGTGGTTTGGAAGGTGAAACCAGCAGCCCACCGGAGTTCAGCCAATGTTCTAATTGGTCAAGACATCATTTTGGGAGGTGTCCAAAGGCTGAGTTTAAAAACTCAAGGACACCCTCAAATCTCTCTCTTCTCTTGCAACTTTTCTCACTCCTTACAACGCTCTTCACGTGCTTCGCGCCGCGGCGTCTCGACGCCGCCTGGCCTGAATGCCAGCCTCCTCATCTAAAGGAAACATGAGGAGATCATTCCACTTCTGTTTTTTTTTCTTAAATCCCTTTTTTATTTCTTTCCGTTGAGAGTTTCGTGTCTAGTTAAGTTTGTGCAAGCCGCGACCGACTTAAACGTCTTCGTTGACCCGAACTTTATCAGCGCACTCACAACTCTCATATCCAGCCAACGCCCAAGAAGACATCACATTGACCGACCACCAACCAATCAGCAACCTCGGGAAAGCCCCCCCTTTTTGAAGCGACGCAACCAAAGGAATTCCCAAAGGCAATGCGCAAGTAACCTCTAGAATCTTACTGAACTGGTGCATTTTGATATAAAGTTTAATAACCTCTTTGAGAGACTCAATACGAGGGTTAATTAAGTGATTGATGGTTGTTCAGGTCTAAGCAAATGCACATTGCTATAACTTGGGACTTCATATTTTCATTCCTTTAAACTCATTCTTTCCTCACTTTCTCTTTCTGCAACCTGTGTGAATGCGTGTGTTTTATGTTAGTTTAGTTTGTATGTGTTAGGTTTATCCAATAAATTCATATTTTTATTAAGTATCTTGTGTTTCGTGCTTACAAGTTACTGCCTTAAACTGCTGATTTTGCTACTGTGCTAATATATAGTGTTTTCACTATATTCTGGATAGTAATATCCATTGCAGAGTTTCTGTTAGACGACTTGTGAATGAATCGCGCGTCGACTCTGAAACAGCCGTAAAACAGCGATTCTGTTCAAATTCCCTATTGAATCATATTCGATTCCCTTTGAGCTAAATTATAAATTATTATGTAATTAATCCCTATTACAATCTTACAATGTTAATAGGAAAAAAGATTGCGCAGTTATAGCCATTTTTGTTTTTTCCCTCTTATAGCGCCACCAAGTCGTCAAGCTCCACTATTTTTTTTCCTGTAATCTCAGATTAAGCTCTTACATAAGTGTTCTGAGTTTGGCGGAGATAGCTCATTCCGTTCAGGAGTTATATCCATTTTACTAAAAGTAGCTTTGCTCCTTTCAAACGTTTTGGTGCCTTTTTTTGATAATTATTGATATTTACTCTCCGGAGAATCTTTTTGCACTGGTTTGGTTCCGATCGGGCGAAAAACCTAGGACTAGTTCACAGACGTTTTTTTTTTTTTTAATGTGAAAAACCTGAAAATTTCGCCAGACTCAATCAAATCTAAAATGTGCATTTTGTCTGGCATGAGCCAAGGATTCCAGTGACAAAAGACACTTGAGCCTGCGACTGAAGGTTTAGGAGTTATGAGTGATTTCCAATTACAGCCATCAGAAGTAAGAAATACAAATGTCAAGTCTCTATGACTGCACAATCAGTTTTAAGTGGAGATTGCTGATACATGACCATTCTAACAATTACAATAGGGTTTTAGCGCTACGCTTACAGCATTTACTGTTCACTAAATGGTAAAACTGTAAAACTGTTTGCACTACAAACCAGTGTGTTTATAATTAGGATAAAATTAGCATTAAAATAATATGGTAAGGCGCGCCAGTTTGCAACATCAAGCAGCAAAACAAACTGTTTCATACAGCTAAAAATAGCTGGACACAGATGAGTTTTAGAAGATGGTTGCTTTAAAAAGGACAACAGTGGTTTAGGCAACAGTATGGTTTAAGAAACTTGTGTTATGTGCATCATGTGCATGTATGCGTGATGGGCAGTGTAACACTGCAGGCTCTCTCCTTCCGTGTGGCGTGCAGATGTAATCAGGGCGTCTCTCCGCAGGGGCGTGATGAGCTCATTAAGATGGATCAATCTGAGGAAGCAGCGTCTGCTGAACTGATAACGCCACATCCATGTCTGATACCTGTTCCTGCCATCCTGGCTCCCCATCGACCAGACATCAGGGCACACTGACATCCAGAGCTTTTCAGCTTTACTGCTCCCCTGGAGGGATCGCAGGAGTCTTTCATCTGACGACGGTGGAACAGCTCTTTGATCAGTGTTATTATTTAGACGATTCGCCATTTTGATGTGTGGTTTATGTGCCTCTCACACAAGTTGGCAGGTTTCAGTGTTAGTTTCCTCAGGCTAAATAGTCTGTCGAAGAAAACCACAAAGTCCGATCAGAATATCCAAGATCAATGGTAACATTTCGATCCATATATTTAAGTGTCAACTCCATGGTTTGGTTTCAAATTGTAAGTGACAAGAACAATAGCGCATGTCAGATGCATGCAGAGACGCTAGCCGTGAAGTGAAAATATGGAGTCGGTTTCAGTAGTAGGGAGAAAAAAGAAATAACATGTTAGCAGATGTATTAATTCCTCCACAGCTGTGGCTATTTTTGGGCCACGGTTAAATGTTTCATCCTACATATTGTGACAGATCGATGGGAAAATAAATAAATAAATGGGATAGACATAGCCAACGAAACCTATCTGTGGGTATGGGTGTCTGTTGTGAGTTAATAGGATGTCAGTGAAGATTGATGGCCGTGCCGTAGGGGGAAAAGAGGCTTGGAGCTGTGTGCATTTATGAAAATGGGCCGAAAGGACGAGAGGTGTGCATTATTCTCAAACGTCAGAGCGCTGGATTCTGATATGTTTGGACATTATCTGTTCTGGTAGAATTGGAGCTTCATTTATTCATGCTAACTAAAGTCTGTTTGTATTTGTGCTTTTTTTAAAGGAGGACACTGGAGTTGAGGGTGTAGATATATTTTCAGAAGTTTATTAAAGGGAACATTAAATGCAAAATTCACTTTTGCATGCCGTTTGCATATAAATGTGCCTTAGCACATTGTGGACACCACCACCCAACAGTGATAAAAAACCATTCACTCCTTTTTTTTAAACCCACCAAAACCTTAACAGTCTCAATTATCAAGCCATTTTGCTTACCACCGCTGATCAACTGTCCTGTATTAGGATATTCACTGCCCTCTGCCAGTTGTACGCCTTCTGCCATTTTCTCTGCACTTAAGCAGGTGTAGCGACAACAATGTCTCGTAAACAATGCAGGTGTTTAGTAGTTGGATGTAAAAGTGAACATAAGAGTCTTAATTTTTTCCTGACATCAGAGCCACTGAGAACATAATGGGCAGGGGCTGCCAGGTTTTCACAACATAACCAACCCAATTCCTCTTCTATACTAACCCAAAACTAATTGCTTTTTGAGAGTAAAAAACATTCTGGGGTAAAATACACGTTTTTGGCGGGGTTCCCCTGGTAAAATTCAACTTCCAGGGGTTGAATTTCACGTTATTGGGAACATTTCAACTCGCAGACATGAAAAACAATCCCACGGCATTAGTTTTAAAGTAGCCCAATTCTGCAGGAAAACCACAGACTTGGCAACACTGGCAGTGGGATAGTTTTGTTTTTGATCGTAACACGCCACTGAATACACAAAGTTAGAAGAAAAGGGTGGAGTGAGCAATAGCTCATTATCATTTAAAGAGACATGCACCTAAATGGGTTACTGTGTACAAAGCTGTTTTTGACGACGTAAAAAAATGTTGTTTTACATGACTTTTGAGGAATTTTAACCAAAGTATGTCATTTCATGAAGATCCTAATGAATCATAAGAACTTGTGGAAAATGGCCATCCGATGTCCCCTTTAAAAATGTAGAGGTATAGCCCAAAATGCAAAATAGGTCAGATGTCAACATCCAAACAGTCAATACACAACAGAAAACAAATTCGAATCGATAAGCAAAAGGGCACAAACAGAAAAGAAATCAGTAACATAAGAGCCAAATGAAATGAATTGCCCTCATGTCATTCTAAACTTTTTCTGACATTTTTCTGACACAATATGAGAATTTCTATATATCAAAATTTCTTGCCACAGTAGCTCGCAAATCAGTTAAAATGATGGAAGTTGGCACAACCCTGGTTTCCTCAACAAAAACCCAGAGCTTTTCCATTATTTTTCCACTGTATTATTACAGAAAATTAACTTTATGACAAAACAAAAGTTTTGTTTATCACAATAACCTTTACAAATAAACACAGGATGAATGAATTTTGAACACTGGAGACAA
Source organism: Garra rufa (assembly GCF_049309525.1). Lineage (NCBI taxonomy): Eukaryota > Metazoa > Chordata > Actinopteri > Cypriniformes > Cyprinidae > Garra > Garra rufa. Next base: position 28,714,193 of record NC_133382.1, on the reverse strand, counting down.
ACACTAGAAGTAAAAACCTAAACAAAGGTTATAAACGAACCACACCATGCTCACATGACTTCAATGCTAAATTATATTACATTGCTTCTGGCACATTTTGCAAAAAACACTTTCAAAATCTAATGCCCAATAAGTGGCACTGAAAGCGCATTCAGTTTGATACGAAACAAATTAACAATGCTAAAAGTTTAATACTACTGCTAGGTAAAGGTCAAAATGTACAAGTTTACAAATTGTGCACTATGGTAAAAAGTTGTGACAGAATTGTATTTTAAAGTTGACATATCATGAAAATCTGACTTTTTCCATGTTTAAGTGCTATAATCGTGTCCTCAGACAACATGAAAAAAAGGACAACCTAGTAACTTTTTGGTAAACCTTTTTCTGCAAGCATGTGAAAAAACGAGCGTGTTAGATTTCGCTCTCATGTGGTAAGGGGATCTTCTTATAATATTACAACCCCATCTGCACGTTTCCACCCACAATGCCATCATTTTGTTTTCACAAGTGACAGTGGTGTACCAGTTCTTATGCCAAGTCCCAGCCTCAGAGGAGACAAGAGAGCAGTGGATTTATTGATTTATTTACTGTATATTACACTGTTGCCACACAGATCTAATATAAACGTGATTTCTTCCCAGCTGTTTACCTTCACAGTCCTAACCGACTGCTTTTGTAACTCCTGTATGTTTTCAACATAACCTTGTGTGTATTTGACAGTTTAAGCGCAATAAGACATGAAAGAGAATGTCTCGGTTACGTACTGTAACCCTCATTCCCTGAAGGAGGGAACGGAGACGTCATGTTGGAGGCCGACGAATTGGGATATTGCTTAGAGATACCAATCCTCTTCGTGTGTAAACTAAACGAGCCAATGCACATTGGCATGCATGATTGCATCCAGCTGTCACTGATCACAGCGTGAGCATAAATAGGCAGCCGGTGCAATGCATAGACAAGCTTTCGCTTCGGAGCCGATCTTCTGAATTGAAGACGGAAAGAAATGAGCGAGCAAGACAACTCTTTTCTGCTGGGTTTGGCGGCACGGCGCGTCAGCGGTGGTGGTCATCTGTGGGTGGAAAAAGCGCACAGTTAAGGACTGCACTACCCGCCTTCTGTGTCGCAAGCGGCCATCTCCCCTGTGCGCTTCAGCACATAGAGCAGTATTCTAAAAGAGTGCCACGGGTGAACGTCTTTTTAAAGACGAGGCAAACTAAAAGAACAATATGCCGTTTCACCCGTGCGTTTCTGGATGCGGTCGTTACCTGGCGCCAGGTGATGGTCACGATCGCTGTCTGACGTGCCTGGGCATTGAGCATGCTCAGGCGGCGTTCGTGGATGAGTCATGTCGTCATTGTGGCGATATCCCAATTCGTCGGCCTCCGACGTGACTTCGAGAGACCGACTGAGAGGGAAATTATTTTAGTACTCATATGCCATGTGACAGCCACTTTCTGTGCGTGTGCTTCGGATGTGTGTGCTCAGAAAACAGTGTTTCTGCTTCCACTTAAAATTGGCATTTTCAAAATGATATAATAAATGATTTGTGGGGTATTTTGAGCTGAAACTTCACAGATACATTCTGGGGACACCTGAAAAGGTAAAAAAGGGCATAATAGATCTCCTTTAATGAATAATCTGCTCCATAATTTGTGTAAAAAGGAATAAAATGTGCCACTAGTGTTCATTTCAAATGGAAACTAGAGTGAATTGTATGCATAGATATGGGTAAAAACACATTTTTACAGTGAGCCACTGTTGTGACATTCTGTAAATAATGATTTGCATTTCACGCTGTTTCTCACACAAAGCTATCATATGGCTTCAGAAGACTTGAAATATAGCTCAAGAGTCTACTTTTTTTTGTGGTGTGTTTTTGTCCTTTTAGGATGCTGACAGATCACCGTGAGCTGCCACTGCATGCAAAAAAAATCTTCAGCCACAGAAAATATAACTGGATGCGGGTTTGGAAAGACATGTGGGTGAGTAAGTAATGACAGCATATTAATTTTTGGATGAATTATTCCTTTAAGATGTGTGCTAATGGTTCTACGTCACATCTTATAGAAGTTTAAGATCATAACAGACTGTGTGATTCATGGCGCAGACTCTAATTTGACGGCAAAAGATAAATTTAACATCGACTATGTGTCAGAAACAGGGGTGTTTGATTACTTGTAGAGATTCAGACAATCTCTATAGTGCTCTAAAGCGCTATTTACCTGAGACTGAATGGGCCGCAGAGTGTTGAATGTGACCCTTAGGTGAGGTGTAGCAGGAGTATTTCTGTGTAAACCTGACATGTTATCTCCAGGGCTTCCACACCATCTCAGTTTTCTTAGATTAGCTTCTCTCCCAGGATCTGTCAACTACTGAGACCAGACCTAATTCTGCTCACACTGTGGGAGTGCAGTCTCTATCGCTCTTTCTCTGTGTATTTTTCTTTCTCCTTGTCTTCTACTGCTTTTGCTTAAGAAAAACCCACGGAGACTCTCTGTCGTTCTGAATCTCGCATCCATCAGTCAGCCACTCGAGCGGAGTGTTGTGAGCCTGGGTATGGATGAGATGAGTACTGTGTGTGTGTGTGTGTGTGTGTGTGTGTTGATACCTCAGACTGTGGTCCCTGGGCAGTCTCTCACACACATCAGAAAAGGAGCCATCTGCTCTCTTCTGAGGATTTGCTTCAGGTCAAGCTCAAGCCGAATGTAGGAGATGCTTCCGGAAAGCACAATGAACCTGGTTTCATTTCACGATAAAACAAACAGCTCTTGTCGGCGTGTGTGTTTCGATAGGTGTGTGCTGTATCAAAGGCTCTAGAGAGGAGCGTTTTTACAGATGGGAGGTTGTTAGGCACCTCTCAAGACACAGATGCTTGTGTTTCATATATCTAACCTGGCTTTCACTCATTTAGTCAGTCAGTCCATCAGTCACATGTCTGACGTGAACTCCCATCCCAATCTCCCCTCATCCTTCAGCCTGACAGCCATGACAGCCAATCCCATTCTTGATTGGGCTGACACTCAAAAGGAAACAGACGAATGGAGACCATCACCCTTTCTGGCGCTAGACACACTCTCTGTAAATCACAACACCCATTTCACGTTCAAAACCTGCCGGACAGACAGAGAGACACAAAAAGTCAAAGCAACATCAAACAAAAGATTTACAGTGTCACACAACTGCTTTCCCCATCCCGGTGAACACTATGTGCACTAAAACCTTTAAATGTGTAGTGATTTATTCAGGATGTTCACAGGAACAATCCTCTGCTCCATAGAAGTTATGTGAGATAGATAGGTACTTAGGAGAACTTACTACTCATCATCATTAACTTACTACAAAATAATTTCAACTAAAAACATTTTAGAAAGCACTTTTGCTTTTCTGTGTAGTCTGTATTAAAAATAATAAATAAATACATGTGAACTTTTATATTGCATGTATTTCATTAAATGTATAATATATATATATATACACTAACAGTCAAAAGTTTTTAAACAGCAAGATTTTTAATGTTTTTTTAAAGATGTTTCTTCTGCTCACCAAACCTGAATTTATTTGATCCAAAGTACAGCAAAAACAGTAAAAGTTTGAAATATTTTTTACTATTTCAAATAACAGTTTTCTATTAGAAAATATTTAAAAATATAATTTATTCCTGTGATTTCAAAGCTGAATTTTAGCATCATTACCCCTGTCACATGATCCTTCAGAAATCATTCTATTATTCTGATTTGCTGCTCAAAAAACATATACAGTGCCTTGCAAAAGTATTCATTTTTTCACACTTTGTTTTTCCCCACATCAATTTACACTCCATACACCATAATAATGACAAAGCAAAAACCAGATTTGCAAATTTTACAGATTTATTAAAAATAAAACACTGAAATAAGTGCATTGCATAAGTATTCATACCCTTAACTCAGTACATAGTTGAAGCACCTTTACAGCCTCAAGTCTTTTTGGGTATGATGTGACAAGCTTTGCACATCTTCATTTGGCAATTATCTGCCATTCTTTGCCTCACCTTTTCACCTCTCAAGCTCTGTCAGCTTGGATGGGGGCTGGCAGACATTTTCTAGAGTCCTAGTTGTTTCAATCGCCTTCCATTATGGATAATGGAGGCTACATGCTTCTGTGAACCTACAATGCAGCAGATTTTTTTCTGAACTCTTTCCTAGATCATTGCCTTAACACAAGTCTGTCACTGAGCTCTACAGGCAGTTATCTTGACCTGCTTTTTGGTTTTGTTTTTTCAGCTGTTAGACCTTTTCTGAGAGGTGTGTGCCTTTGTAAATCATACTCATTCAAATGAATTTGCCACAGTTTAACTCCACTCGAAGTGTAGTAACATCTAGAAGCAATATGAATGCTCCTGAGCTAAATTTCGAGTGTCCCAGAAAAGGGTATGAATACTTATGCAACGGGATCTGTTCGTTTTTTTATTTTTAATAAATTTGCACAAATGTTAAAAACCTATTTTTTGCTTTGTCATTATGGAGTAGGGAGTGTAGATTGATGTGGGAAAAAAGTAATTTAAAGTAGTTTAACATGAGGGAGCAACATAACAAAATGTGAAAAAAATGAAGGGGTATGAATAATTTCACAAGGCACTGTATATAAGCTTTATATATTATATATATATAAACAACATTTTTTTATTTTAATTTAGTTTAACTTGATGTACATTAATAATTTACTAAAATAACTAAAATAAAATAAATGCTAAAACAAAGGAAAAGAGAAAATCTAAAAATAAAATTGATTCATATAAACCTATAAAAACTATAGTATCTCAGTGATATCAAAATTAAACTAATATATTTAAAAAATAATTAAATAACTGGGTGAATTGAGTTCATAGAATTTATTCAAGTTTATTTAAATTAATTCAGTTTATTTGATAAGTGTTTCATTATTTATAAATGTAACATTTGTAATAAATGTATGTATACATTTGTTAATCAATGTTTATATTTGTACTATAATATATATATATATATATATATATATATATATATTAGTGGTGGGCATAGATTAATTTTTTAAATCTAGATTAGTCTCACTGTAATCTTGGAATTAATCTAGATTAAAATGGCTAATTTGAATTCTGCTGAAGGCATTCAGAATATGTGTGGTACCCAAATAATGACTAAAAGTAAGTCTTTGAGAACGGGTTTCTCAAGCCAGGTGACGCATTAGACCAGGGGCTCATCTCCTGTTTCCAAACTGCATATAAACTGCTATATTTATTTTTTATCATTGTTTTATGTCAATTATTTAAATAGGAATATATAAACACCTACATTATACTGTACAAAAGTAATACAGGACTAATGTTCTTTTACATGTTACACCGTACTTTTATTTTAACAGGTTGCCGTGAAGTTTCTGTGTGTACAGTATGATATGATGCTAGTTTTCTCAAATGAAACGGTAAAAGTGACACTCACAGCAGCTTTGGAGAGTTTTTCTGTTCATGTGAGATACAAATGCCAAAAATTAACGGGAAACGTCACGCGTGCTTCGGTATGCGTGTAGTAAAAATGTGTCTCCGCCATTCATACATACAGAGGCAAAAGGAACATGAACGATTCATATTGAAACGGTCTTTTTGCATTTCAGTTTTCACAGACACTAGTCCATATCGCGATTTGAATTAAGCGGCAGACCAACTTTTGATTTTTGAAACCAATTTACGTGGCATTTCGTGCTATAGTAGATTCGTTTTTAATTAATGGAGTCCGCAATCCAGTCCGTGTTTTCGCGGAGGAGACATTATAAACGCGCGACCATGTAGAGACAGATATGACATGCCTTCGTGTAAATAAGATAACCCAACTTTGACAATAGATTAAGGGCAATATTTTTTTTATCGCCTGATAAGAGTCTCACGTTAACACAGCACGTTAACGCCGATAACGGCCCACCACTAATATATATATATATATATATATATATATATATATATATATATATATATATGTGACCCTGGACGACAAAACCAGTCATAAGGTTAAATTTGACAAAACTGAGATTTATACATCATATGAAAGCTCAATAAATAAGCTTTCTATTGATGTATGGTTTGTTAGAATAGGACAATATTTGGCTGAGATACATCTATTTGAAATCAGAAATCTGAGGATGCAAAAAAATCAAAAAGACTGAGAAAATCACCTTTAAATTTGTCCAAATTAGGTTCTTAACAATGCATATTACAAATCAAAAATTACATTTTGATATGTTTACAGTAGGAATTTTACAAAAAATCTTCATGGAACATGAACTTTACTTAATTTCTTAATGATTTTTGGCATAAAAGAAAAATCTAAAATTTTGACCCATGGCTATTGCTACAAATATACCCCAGCGACTTAAGACTGGTTTTGTGGTCCAGGGTCACATATATATATATATATATATATATATATATATATATATATAATGTTAATAAATGCATTAATTATTTTGTGTAATTATTATATGTAAATATAAATATATGAATATAATTTAACTATCATGATAAAGACCACAAAATGAACAAATTAAAATATATTAAAAATGTTAAACCAACTGTTTTATAACCCTTAATGCTGACCTGGAAAGTAGACCTTTGTAGCCTGGATATCAAAAGTTTGGAAACCCTTAGATGTTCTGCTTTTGGGATTTTGATGAATGTGATTCTGGGCTGAAAATAGAAAATTGTTCAGTGTTGTGCCCAAAAGCCCCCCAAACTGGTCAGCGTCCAGCGCGGTCAACATGGCTGCGTGCAAAGATACCAGATGTCACCTTGCTGCCTCTGCTGTTAGCTGGAGAGTCTGCAGATAGCACAACACAAAGTCAACTCTTTCTGTGTATTTGTTTGATGGCGTGACCATGGTTTTGGCTGCTTGAATCAAAAGGTAAAAAAAAAACAGATGAAGGTTAAATGATCCGCATTATTACAAAGAGACCTTTGATCTCTATTATGCTACCAGCTTCTGTCTCTCAGCCTGTTATGCATCTCTGTGGCATTTTAAATTGGATTTAAATTGCATTTGCATATAAACATTTGTTGTTTTTATGATGTTAATGAACAACAGTCCATTTTAGCCAGTGATACGAAATTGATCGCAAGAAGAAAGTGCAAATCAATTATCAAATCAGCTTCAGAATCAGGCCAGAGTAGTGTTATAACACAGATTGTTAATGATGCGCATCATCTGGGGCCCAGTAGTGAGTCAACAGCCGTAATTATGATCCCACTGTGAGCTTTTGCTGTTGACTCTAAAAAGTGTTGAGATTTACTGTGATATTCCCTGATGATGAGAGAAACTCTAATTAAACACAGCAACTGAGGGGATTAAAGGACCTCGGCGGGTTTACTACCTGTGGCACAGTGACTGAATATCAACAGAACTAACGACAAGCTCAGTGTGAACACATTCATGACCTGTACACAGGCCCACATCAGTTATATAAAAGATGACGTCATCCTAGTACAAAAAAGAAAACATCAAAGTATGACTGATGGCATATTCATATGCAAGCATGATAATTGTGTTTCAGGCTGAATCTAGCCAGTGTTTGGGTTTGGGTCTCCTGAGAAATCAGTTTACAAGCAGCATGTGACCTCTAACCTCACATGTGTGAGCATCGCAGGCCTGGTACAAATGTGAAGACAGATTATCTCTGGATTAATCCCTGATTAAATCATCAGGTCCAGCTGATACCTGTCGCTTGCCAGGTCAGTGGATTTCTAGGATGGGCTGGGACGATAGTTCTCCATGGCAACAATGCCTGAAGCCCTCACTGCTGTTTTCGGCACCCTCCGGAACAGGTTTTGGAGAGGACATTACTCACATTTAAAAGCTACAGCTATAGGCTATAAACACAGTGGGGTCCAAATGTCTCCAAATGAGGCCACTAGTAAAATTATGACTATGTTGTATTTTTCTCAGTTAATACAACATATTTTGTTACAAATAAAGGCAAGACAATAGAATTTCTTTATGCACTAGTCAATTTTAAGATTTTGGGTTTTGCTTCCATAACATGTTCCATGCTAGTGGAAAAAAACATCCAAAATACTGTTAATATTACAGTTAATATAATTGCATCTGTAAATTTCAAATACAATACATATTCAGAATTTTTTTAAAGAGATTTATAATTGTCTCACAATTAACTTTTTCTCAGAATTGCGAGTTATAAACACAATTTAGATTTTTTTTCTCTGAATTGTGAGTTTATATCACACAATTGTGATTTTTTTCTCACAATTGCTAGTTCGTCTCACAATTGTAACCTTTTCTCAGAATTGCGAGTTATAAAATCACAATTCTTTTTTTTTTCTTGAGTTGTAAGTTTATATCTCGCAATAGTGCCTTTTTTTCTGAGAATTGCGAGTTTGTCTCGCAATTGTGACTTTTTTTCTGAGAATTGCGAGTTATAAACTCAAAATTGTGACTTTTTATTTCAGAATTGCGAGTTCATCTCGCAGCTGTTAATTGCAATTGTGAGTTTATAACTCATGATTCTGTTTTTTTCTCAGAATTGTGAGTTTATATATTGCAATTATGACTTTTTTTCTCAGAATTTCGAGTTATAAATTCACAATTCTGTTTTTTTATTGCAATTGTGACCTTTTTCTAAGAATTGCGAGTTATTAACCTTAAAATTCTGACTTTTTTTTCTCAGAATTGTGGGTTTGTTTTGCAAGTGTGACTTTTTCTTAGAACTGTTTTATTTTCCTCAAATTTGTGAGTTATAATCTCTAAATTCTGATTTTGTTTCCTCCGAATTGCAAGTTTATATCTCGCAATTATGACTTTTTTCCTCAGAATTGCAAGTTTATGTCTTGCAATTGTGACTTTTTTCTCAGAGCTGTACATTTATATCTCACAATTCAATTTTTTTCCTCAGAATTGCGAGTTTATATGTCACAACTGTGACTTTTTTCTCAGAAGTGCTAATTTGTCTCACAGTTGTGAGTTGTATCTTGCTTTATAACACACAATGGTAAGTTAAGTCAGAAATGTGAGATCTCACAATTCTAAGAACATATCCTTGTCAGCATCATAAATTTGCTTGGTTTGATTACTGACCTAATATACAGTCGTGGCCAAAATTTTTGAGAATGACACAAATATTAGTTTTCACAAAGTTTGCTGCTCAACTGCTTTTAGATCTTTGTTTCAGTTGTTTCTGTGATGAACTGAAATATAATTACAAGCACTTCATACGTTTCAAAGGCTTTTATCGACAATTACATGACATTTATGCAAAGAGTCAGTATTTGCAGTGTTGGCCCTTGTTTTTCAGGACCTCTGCAATTCGACTGGGCATGCTCTCAATCAACTTCTTGACCAAATCCTGACTGATAGCAACCCATTCTTTCATAATCACTTTTTGGAGTTTGTTAGAATTAGTGGGTTTTTGTTTGTCCACCCGCCTCTTGAGGATTGACCACAAGTTTTAAGATCTGGGGAGTTTCCAGGCCGTGGACCCAAAATGTCAACGTTTTGGTCCCCGAGCCACTTAGTTATCACTTTTGCCTTATGGCACGGTGCTGCATCGTGCTGGAAAATGCAGTGTTCTGCACCAAACTGTTGTTGGATTGTTGGAAGAAGTTGCTGTTGGAGGGTGTTTTGGTACCATTCTTTATTCATGGCTGTGTTTTTGGGCAAAATTGTGAGTGAGCCCACTCCCTTGGATGAGAAGCAACCCCACACATGAATGGTCTCAGGATGCTTTACTGTTGGCATGACACAGGACTGATGGTAGCGCTCACCTTTTCTTCTCCGGACAAGCCTTTTTCCAGATGCCCCAAACAATCGGAAAGAGGCTCCATCGGAGAATATGACTTTGCCCCAGTCCTCAGCAGTCCATTCGCCATACTTTTTGCAGAAGATCAATCTGTCCCTGATGTTTTTTTTTTTTTGGAGAGAAGTGGCTTCTTTGCTGCCCTTCTTGACACCAGGCCATCTTCCAAAAGTCTTGGCCTCACTGTGTGTGCAGATGCGCTCACACCTGCCTGCTGCCATTCCTGAGCAAGCTCTGCACTGGTGGCACTCCGATCCCGCTGCTGAATCCTCTTTAGGAGACGATCCTGGCGCTTGCTGGACTTTCTTGGATGCCCTGAAACCTTCTTAACAATGCAGTGGAAAGTTTTTTTCGGTATTAAGTTAATTTTCATGGCAAAGAAGGACTATGCAATTCATCTGATCACTCTTCATAACATTCTTGAGTATATGCAAATTGCTATAATAAAAACTTAAGCAGCAACTTTTCCAATTTCCAATATTTATGTAATTCTCAGAACTTTTGGCCACGACTGTATATGTTGGAGAACAAAAATGAAATGTCTTTTTACTGTGTATACAGTAAATGTTTAATTTCCATTTGGTTCTGAACATCCAACTGTTTTAAATGAAAGAATGATCCAGTTTTGTCAAAGCTCAGATTTTGCATTGTATAACTCGGTTATATTTATTAGTTCACTTTGTCCATGTGCCACAGTGAGAGTTCCAGTGATGAGAGGTGATGGGTACCTGAGTGCGGGCCTGTCATCCCGAGCTGTGTGTAATTCAAACAAAAGTATATCCTTAGTGTCTCCTAATCATCAGGGACAAAAGGAAACTCCTTTTGACAAATATGCCCTGTCACATCTAACCCCCTTACAGAAGTGCTCCTCTATTCAGGAGTTTGACGTAGAGGCTAGTAATACTGCCGAGTACCCTCTGGATAAAAAACATATTAGTGATGCTTGCAAGGTACCCCACTTACAATGCTTAAGGGATATTTTTCTGATGTATGTGCATGAACTCATTTGAAAAATGAATTTGTGAATTCATTTAAAATGATAATAAGGCTCATTTAGAAACCAGTAAATTCACAGTTGCCAAAAGGAAGCCTGTAGGAAGATTACTGTCAAATAAAATGCCCTGGAGTTTGCAATGACAAGTTGAGAAATGACAATGGCATATAGCAAATCTTCAGGGCTCCTTGTGAACCACAAGGTCAGGCTCCGCCCATAAATGATCTATCTATCTATCTATCTATCTATCTATCTATCTATCTATCTATCTATCTATCTATCTATCTATCTATCTATCTATCTATCTATCTATCTATCTATCTATCTATCTATCTATCTATCTATCTATCTATCCATCTATGTTGCATCTATGTTGCATCTGTGTTGAAAAAACACAAACAAGTTGATTACTAGTTTTTTTTTTTTTAATATATTTTGTCTTTGTTTTTTGTAAAGATCATGACGTTGACATGGTCTGGAGGTAACAATAGCCATTTCCAAGAACAGTGCATGTACTGGTGCATCATGGATGAACGAATTCATTTTTATTTTGACCAGGGACTCCCTCAAGCTGAAATGGCTCCATGTCTATCAGTGACAGACCACTTCCAAATGTCCAAACGGGAGTAGCTGACTACCACTTTATCATTTTAGACAATATAGTGACTCTTGCCCATGTGGTCAGTTTTGAGTTAGTTTTCTCTTGTGTAAAAATAGTCAAGATTATGTGAAAACACACTTTTGCTATAATCACTGGAAAACAAGTCAAAGAATAATGCATGGCATCTCTAGGGCTTAATGGAGCTCCATTCGAATGTGGCTTTGTGCAGAATAAAATCACTGTAGACATGCAAATTTAATTATAATATAATTTAACATGGCTCATAATGCCGTAAGGTGTCGGGGGTTGCGAGGGTGTCGCATACACCAGCGGTAATGACCTATGTTAACCAAACTCACTTTCACCAAGATCATCACCTATGTATGAACAATTGAAACCTCCATATGAACCTGTAATACTAGAGCATGTAAGAAGCCATGAGCATTCAGTGCCATTTGTCTTCATATCATGAGCTCTGAAAGGATCATATGAGCGATCATGAGGCCGCGGAGGGGCGAGGTGATGCCTTTGCTTATAGGAGCGGATGAGCGATGTGTGAAATGGATTTTTGTGCTCCGCTGTGCTCCTTTCACACTCTAGGCTATCATAAGCTCCGCTAATTCAGCTGCATTGCCTCAACCCACGTTAATTATAGACTCATTGACAACAGCTCTTACTTCGGTGCAATCTACCCACCGCGCCAGCTTATTGAGGGTCGACTGAAATGAGATGGAGTTTTATGAAAGCCCCCAGAAACTGCAGCAATGGCCTAAAGCAATGCTGATGATAATTAGATCCTGTGGCATAGCTGGAAAATGAAGTTAACGCTTTGCTTGAACCCTGTAGTCATGAGACATGCCAAGGAATGTCAACTTTCTCTTGTCACCATGTGGAATATTATAACAAGTGACAGGCCTTATAAATGCTGTTTTACGTCACAAGTGGCATGAACATTTAAACAAAGGTGAACTAGGAGTACATTATTTCTGGAGTAATTATATTTTGGAGTTAATATTTGACAGGTATGCTTTACTCAAACAACATGGGAAACATGCTGTGACAAATTTAACTTACTTTAGTTGCTTTAAAGGCATGTTCGGTCATTTTTGACGTTCTAAACATGAAGAAATAGATTATTCTCTTGAAAAGTATTAGAATCATGTACACTCCCATGAGTTCACATAACCTGCTAAATATTGTTCATTTTGTCTCGGTAGGGCTCGTGTTATTAGATACTTTCGCTTGTGGATGAAAAAAATTAATAATGGCTGACTTTGAAAAATAACTTTAATAACTGTGTGTGTGTATATATATATATATATATCATTCAAAAGTTTGGGTCGGTTAGATTCTTTAATGTTTTTGATGAAGTCTCTTATATGTTTACCAAGGCTGCATTTATTTGTTCAAACATACAGTAAAAACAGTAGTGTTGTGAAGTATTATTACAGTGTAAAAAAAATGGTCTTTAATATATTTTAAAATGTAATTTTTATGATGCCAAAGCCACTACTTCAGTCTTCAGTTTCACACAAACGTTTGTAATTGGAATTTGTTGATTTGCTGCTATAAAAACATTTGTTACTATTGTCAACTGAAAACATTTGTGTTGCGTAATATTTTTGTGTAAACTTTTTTCAGGATTCTTTAATAGAAAGTTCAAAAGAACAGCATTTATTTGAAATACAGTTTTTCTGTAATCAATTTTAATCAATTTAATGTCATTGCTGTGTGTTTTTTTTAGCACTTAATGTAAAGTTGCAAGAGGAAAAGTAGCATTTAATTTATGAGAAATAAAGTCAAACTGTGAGTTACATGAGAAAAAAGGGGCAGTTGTGTGATATGAAGTTACTTTTTGAGGTATAAAAGAAGCAAATATGAGAAACAAAGTCAAAATTATGAGGAAACACATTTAAACATTGTGAAAATAGTGATAAAATTTGCAATTATGAGATTTATTGTGTAGTAACAATGACCTTAAAAAAACAGACTTCCATATTTAGCGGACTTTCAACTTTTTGAAAATAAATTCATGTATATGCTTTGGTCTAGTAAAGAAGCAAGCCTGTCATTTCATTTACAAAAGTCTGTCAGAAATCAGAAAATAAGCTGCATGTTTTCTTAGGGTGCGAGAATCACATCAAAACAGCGGGAAGGTGAGTGAAATCTAGCACTCTGATGCAATATAAAGTATCAATCATTTCACGTCGGCCTTTGGGATCAAAGTAAAGGTGTCCAATATTTGAGAGGCAATGTATTACACTTATCTTTTGGCATATTGATTCTTAGCTGGAAAGCCAAACTCATGTTTCCTGAGGTGTGCTTTGCTTCAGTCACATTTGTCTTCATCCATGTCAGGGGCTGACCAAATGGGAACACAGCGAGCAAACATATCTGCCAGATTTCTTTTCTTGCTAAAGAAATTTGCCTTGGTTTTCGAGTCCTGTGACTCAAAAATGAACTCTAAGGAATAAACAGAATTACAGACACATTATGGAGCTGTTGAATTTTTGTTGATTATAGTCTCAACTTCCTTAATCTTGCTTTGGTGGGCAATAGTGAATGTCCATAGAGAAGTTCCAGTCTGCTGTTTTCAAGTCTTTTGTTGGTCCAACAGCTCTGTGATTAAAGTCCTTGGTGTGTCCGTCATGGTTGATGAGCAGCCTCTGGCTTATGAAGGACCATCCAGTGAGGTCTCTCTTTAATTAACTCAATGACCAAGAGCAGAGGAGCAGAAATCCTCATCAGAATCCTCAATGAAATAATGGAGGAATGACAAAACAGCTGCATAGATAATTATGTTTTGACAATCAGCCCACACAGGGGTTATAGGCACAGAAGGGTCCTTCTGTAGTATATTTGGTCGTAATTTGGAGATGTTTTGTCTTTCTTTCTAAAATAGGACGATAGCACTTAAGTGTCCCTTTGTGCTTCTTTTCTTTTTTTTTGCTAATAGCTTGATGTCTGAGGATGCTTCACTTTCTTCCTGGATTTAAGCTTGAGCTTGTCTAACCCTAGTGACGTGCTTTGCGATAAACTTTGAAGATTTATAACTTTAAATCAGAGCTTTTGTCTTTTTCTCAGCCCGAAATTTATCATGTGTCTGCAACATTCTGTAATACTACTATACATCAACACCACCATATTACAATTAACATAAAATTAAAACTAGCCTTATTTTGAATGAATGGCATTATTCCAAAGAAAAAACATCATCATTTATAATCCTTAATTTCTGTCTCTGACTTCTTTTTGGCTGACATTGCGAAGACCTCTTATTTTTTAAGCACTCTCCTCCAACTACCTGTCAATTAGTAGCACAATTGCAAGTATGACATTGCTTATAATACATGAGTTCAGTAAACAACAACTGTTGAGTAACTTACTTGTATAATATGGCTCATTTTGGTCCAAAATGAATTTAAAAGTAAGCTGTCCTCAAGCAACACCTAGTAGTAATGTTTCTAAATGAATGAGCTTCTTTTAACAAATTGGTTGAGTGAATGATTCAATGACTCACTCATAACAGAGTCACTTGTTTTGTTCCAGAATGAATCATTGGTTTTGAATGACTCAGTCATAAAGCTAGTCATTTGTCAGCAAATACTGCTGTACCTTTCTAACCTGCAGTAAAAATCACTGAAAAATCACTCCTAAAACAGCAAGAAAGTATTTGTTATTCTCAACTAAAATTAAAATGATTGATAATAATTTCCATTAATTGAAATAAAGCTTAAATTTGTCTTATTAGATGACAAACATAAAAATTAAATACTAGAAATTATAAAGTTTGCCCCAAGTGGCAAGTAACTGAACTAAAATAAGCTGAAGTTCTAAAATGACAAACTGAAAACTGAAACAAAATAAATTCAGCCTAATAGAAATATTATTAAAAATAAATAAATAAAAATTATAAAAGTACATAACAAATGACAAAAATCTAAATCGAAACTGAAAATTGAAAATTGAAAGCTAATTCGGAATTTTAATAAATGTTATAATAGTTAGTAAATAATACTAAAACTATGGATGCCTGTTTCTGCCACTGAATAAAAATAAATAAATTGGGTTCCTCACTATTCTGACTTTTTCTTGTAATTGTGAGTTTACATCTTTACATCAGAAAAAGTGACTTTTCTCAGAATTGCGAGTTCATTCTGACTTTATAATGCAATTGCGCCTTAAAAGTCAAAGTTGTGAGAAAAAAAAACTGAATTGTGAGATACAAACTCACATTTGTAAGGAAAAAGAGTCAGAATTATGATTTGCAATTTTGTCTTCTCAAAGTTGTGAGTTTATATCTGAGGAAAAAAATTAGAATTGCGAGTTTTGTATAAAAAAAAAAATCAAAATTACGAGAAAAAAAGTCAGAATTGTGAGATACCCAGTTTTTTTATTTTTTATTTAATGGCAGAAACAGGCATCCATAGTTTATATATCCATAATTTTAGTTAAGAATAACAAATACTTTCTTGCTGTTTTAGGAGTGATTTTTCAGTGATTCTTACTGCAGGTTATAAAGGTACAGCAGTATTTGCTGACAAATGACTATAGCTTTATGACTGAGTCATTCAAAACCAATGATTCATTCTGGAACAAAACAAGTGACTCTCTTATGAGTGAGTCATTGAATCATTCACTCAACCAATTTGTTAAAAGAAGCTCATTCATTTAGAAACATTACTACTAGGTGTTGCTTGAAGACAGCTTGCTTTTAAATTCATTTTGGACCAATTATAAGCAATGTCATACTTGCAATTGTGCTACATATTGGTGCTACTAAACTCACAATTATGATTTATAAAATTAGAATTGCGAGATAAAACTTGCAATTCTATGACTTCTTGGAATTGTAAGTTTATATACCGGTATTGCAATTGTGATTTTTTTTTTTTCTCAGAATTTATATCTAACAGTTGTGACTTTATAACATGCAATTGCGCATTAAAAGTCAAAGTTGTGAGGAAAAATTGAGAGAAAAAAAGAGATTTTCTTACAATTGTTTATATCACGCAATTCTAAGAAAATAAGTCAGAATTTGGAGATAAAAAGTAACCTTTTTTATTTTATGGCAAAAATGGGCTTCTAAAAAAAAAAAAAACCTTTACTGGACCACATACAGAATTTAGGCTAAAAGGCAGTCTCTGCTTATTTCAAATCCCAGAATCTTATAATTATCAGCATAAAATGCACTCTATTGTCAGCCAGTAGCTTAGGTCTGCAGACGTCATATCAGCCTGCACAATGTGACTCTGATGTGACGCTTAAACTTTTATCTCCTTGGCTTTTTTTGGATGAGCTTTTCTATAAGGCTCAATCTCACCTACGTGTGAGAGCAGGGGATGAGACAGAGAAAGGAGTAGTCTGTGCTTTATCCCTCTCTCATCACTGAGTATCTGTTCTTCAGTGCAGTACTTCACTTTTGTGGTGTTAAAACTGGCTTTTTGGTCTAATCCATTCTGGACATGCACACTATGTCTGTCTGGCGGTTTTTTATGCCAGACATACAATATGTTTCGGCTGTCTGGACCTCTGCCCAATCAGTTTTCTGTTGCTAGATTTTTCATTTTCAACATTTTGGTGAAAGTGAGCAATGCAGTGGACCTTTAGCCACCTAAAATGAGGTTTGCTAAAATCTATGGATCCCGGAATAACATTCCTTGCTGTCATTCTGCCCTGACGGCGACCCTATCTGTGAATAAATATATAATAGCAAGCCTGGTTATATAGTGGCCTGTGGGGCAAATCCGGCCTGTTAATGATTTTTAACTGCTCTCCAATTGATGAAATCAAAATCTGATACACTGAGTTAAATGTACTTTGTGGCATTCAGTTAATAAAGTAATTTCCCACACTGTAAAAAGTTTTCACCAGATTCAACTTAAAAACTTAAAAAGTTCAGCAGCTGCCTTAAGTTTTTAAGTTAAATCAGCTTAAAACTACAAGTCATTTAAACTTATTACAATAAAAATTAGTTGATTTAACTTATGAGTTTAAATGACTTAAGTTGATTTAACTTAACATTTTAAGGCAGCTGCTAAACTTAAGTTTTTAAGTTGAAACTGGTGAAAACGTTTTACAGTGCAGAGCCAGATTTTATATTGGACATCAATTTGTAACTCAAAATTGGTGTATTATAAGTAAACAACAATGTTCTTTAAATCAAACACTGAAATATAATATTTAGTGTAAAAATAATCAGACTTGTAGTGCTTGGCTTCTAAATGTTAATAATAACAAACATTTGATTTTACTATTAAATTATGTTTATATTTTTGTAATATTTTAGTAAAAATAGCTTATAAAAAACTGAAGGGAAATTTTACCCAAAAATTAAAATTCTGTCATTATTTACTCATCCTTATGACGTTCCAAACCCTGTAAAACCTTTTTTAATGTTCAGAACACAAATTAAGATATTTTTGATGAAATTCGCTTTCTGACCCTCTAGAGACAGCAATTGACACATCCAAAGCCCCAAAAGGCAGTAAGTACATCGTTAAAATAGTCCATCAGGTGTTCAACCTTAATTTTATGAAGCTACGAGAATACTTTTTGTGTGCAAAGAAAACAAAAATAATTACTTTTTTCTACTATTTCTTCTCTTCTGTGTCAGTTTTCAATGTGCGTTTACTGAAGTACCATGAGGCATTTGTGTGGTGCAATACAAAGTGCTCAGATCTTATAATTATTCTGGAAAATGTATGGTCCTCTTCAAATTTTAATTTGGATTTTCAGTCTGGCTTGATAGAAAGTATTTGAGGAGCTCTGGCTTAGACTGCCGTGGCTCTGTCCCAAATTGCACCTTCAGCCCACTTCCAAGTCTACATTTTGCCATATGGACTATTGGGTAATTTCGTACCTCGTGAGTGCAGGCTCGGCAAAAGCAGGCACTCTCGAGCCCCCATCTGAAACCTAAAATGATAAATGAGTCATCTTACGGTCTCATGGACCTCACGGATGTGTGCAAACGAAGGCCAGAGACTGCAGGTCCAAATCAAAGTCCGCCATTTGGGACAGAGCTTGTATAATCACCCCACTTAAAGAGATAGTCCAACCATAAATGATAATTCTGTCATAATTTCTGTCATCATTGCTCACCCTTATGGTGTTCCAAATGTTTTCTGGGGAATACAAAAGAAGATATTTTGAAGAATATTAGAAACGTTCATGATAAAATTCATTTATGGACACAAAATACAATGAAACGAAAATGAAATGGTTTGGTTATCAGCAGGTTTAGAACAAAATGAGGGTGCATGAGTAAATTTGACCCTGGACCACAAAACCAGTCTTAAGTCGCACAGGTATAATTGTAGCAATAGCCAATACATTGTATGGGTCAAAATTATAGATGTTTCTTTTATGCCAAATATCATTAGGATATTAAGTAAAGATTATGTTTCATGAAGATATTTTGTAAAATTCTTACTGTAAATATATAAAAACTTAAGTTTTGACTAGTAATATGCATTGCTAAGAACTTAATTTGGACAACTTTAAAGGCAATTTTCTCAGTATTTAAATTTTTCTGCACCCTCAGATTCCAGATTTTCAAATAGTTGTATCTTGGCCAAATATTGTCCTATCCTAACAAACCATACATCAGTGGAAAGCTTATCTATTCAGCTATGATCATCTATGATCATTTTTGGGTGGACAATCCCTTTAATGTTGAAATTTCACCTCTACAATATGTCAATAATGGTTTTCAATAAGCAACTGATCAACTATTACAAAAATGATATATAAGTTGCATTACTTAAAGCAGCTCAAACCGAACTTTATGCTGTCTCATTCCTCCATATATTTAGTGTGCATCCCCAACCTGTGGAAGTTGCCTCATTACGCTGTAATGATACTTTAATTGGTCTTTTAATTTGGTTCTGTTGCGTAGCCAGCAGACGTGGCCGGCTTGGGGCAGTGCAGCCCTCTCGCAGTTTCTCAGGTGGCAGTGTTTATTGCGCCCACCTATTTGCTTTCAATCTGTCAGCAGCAGGGCAGAGCGCAAAAGAGAGGAGCGGCGTTTGGCAAGCCATCTTTCACATGACACCCAAACAGTGTGTCCCATCTGCCAGACAGGCGTCCAGGCCGGGACCAGCATTTGGCAGAGTCCTGTCTGAGACGCAGTTTCCCCCCTTCTCTCTTCCATATCTCTTTCTTTCCCCTTTGAGGAATGATTTTATTTTCCCTTTTTTGGGAGACTTCGGAGAGATGAGGTCATGTGCTTCAGCTCCGCTGAACTCCCAGGGTTTGCTTTTCTTTCTACAGAAGGACACTACTTTCTTTTTAAACAGTGTGAGTGGCTTTAAATGGTACAGTTTAGCAGTTCAAATTTATCTTTTCATTTGGGCAGGAAAAAAAAAGAGCTAACACAAAATTAACCTGAAGCGACAAGAGGACTGTAAAATAAACTTCAAGGTTTTAATCTAACCACGAGGGCTGAAAGGGACTCAGTTAGTTATCATTTTCGCCTGTCACAACGCTAAACACAGCCATGCCCGGGCCCCCGCAGGCTCGTGGATGGAAACGTCCTAATTGGAGGGTGATTATCAGGTTGTCACCTGTCCTTATTAGAGGTGCGAGAGGCCTGCCTACCAACCACAGCTCTCCTGACTCACCTGCAGTCAGTGGGCCTCTCTGCCTGGAGCAGGATTATTTTCAACTGTCTGCACCTCAGGCTGCGTTTCACATCTTTCCTTTGAACAACCTCATTTGTGATGTGATGAGGCAGACAGGCATTTTCTATGGCCAGCTTGCGCTTTTAGGCATATGTGCCCATGAGTACCCCAAAAAAGTGGCATCATGATGTGAATTCACTCTCGATGGCATCCGTATGTTGTGGTGACACATGATCACACGACACAATAGCTGAACTAACTACACTCTAAAAAATGCTGGCTTAAAAACAACCCAACTCAGGTTATTTGGCAACCCAGCGCTGGATGAATATTGGGCAGAACACATGCTGGGTTATTTTGACCCAGCTGGTTGGGTTAAATGTTTTTACCCAACATGCTGTTGGGTAAAAACTATTGTTTAAAAATTATTATAGTGCTGGCTTAAAATGGGCTGGAAATTAAAAAAGGCAACATCTATGGACAAAAATATAAGTCAAATTGAATTTATTTGGGTGAATACAGCATAGTTTACAATATTACATACGCTATATTGCCAAAAGTATTGGGACACCCCCTTCTAATGAACAGGTTTGACTAATTTAGTAATTTCCATGAGTACAAATCTTAATGTTTAACCATACACTGCAAAAATGCTTTTCTTACTTAGATTTTTGTCCTGTTTCCAGCCAAAACATCTAAAAATTCTTAAATGCAGAAAGATTTTCTAGACAAGTAAAATTTATTTTCTTGTTTTCAGAAAAACAAGTCAAAATTAAGTGACTTTTTGCTTAGAACAAGCAAAATAATCTACCAATGGGGTAAGCAAAAAAATCTTATTTCATTTAGAAAACAAGACAATTTTTCTTACCCCATTGGCAGATTATTTGGCTTATTTCAAGCTAAAATTTTGAAAAACACTTAATGTTTTTTCTGAAAACAAGACAATAATTTTTAAATCCTTCTTGATTTAAGAATTTTTAGATATTTTGGCTGGAAACAAGACAAAAAGTCTAAGTAAGAAAAGCATATCATTATTTTTTGCAGTGTATAATGATATTCTGGATTGCGTGCTTCTAATTTTACAGCAACAGTTTTGACAGGATCCTCTTCAATTCTAACATGACAATACCTGTGTATAAGGCAAGGTTCAAAAAGAAATTGATTCAGTCAGTGTGGAAGAACTTGACTGTTCTGCAGAAAGCAAAGTCCTAAAATCAGCTAAACGCCTCTTGTGTGACTTTAAATGCAGACCTTGAGCCAAAACTCATCACCAAACACCAATGACTTGTACATACACTAGATGGACAAAAGTATTGGGACACCCCTTCTTGAGAAGAGAAAAAGGCATTTCCAAAACTGTGACAACAAAGATGGAAACAATTAATGTATTTTTAAATTGTATTTCCATCGCTGTTGCAACCGTTTTGGAAGTGTCAATAATGACTGTACCCATACTTACAAGTCATTGGTGTTTGGTGATGAGTTTTTGCCTTGAAGTTTGCATTTAAAGTCACTCCAGAGATGTTCAGCTGGGATTAGGACTTTGCTTTCTGCAGACCAGTCAAGTTCTTCCACACTGACTGAATCAATCATTTCTTTTTGAACCTTGCCTTATACAACAGAGGCATTGTCATGTTAGAATCAAAGAGGGTCCTGTAACAGCTGTTGCTATCAAATTAGAAGAACACAATCCCCTAGAATATCATTATATGCTTAAACATTAGGATTTGTACCCATGGAAATTACTACAGTAGACCTACTTTTCCTTTAGTGTGAATTATAACGATTTGTGCAGTCCAGACGAAAAAGAGGTAATTTGTCCAACAGAAAACACTTGAAATGACACATTTGCAGACCTCCTGCTGAAGAGCCCTATTTTAAATGCTTTGTACGTTTCCAAGCAGATAACAATTACTTTCTGAAATTTATTTGTTTATTTAATAATACACATTTCCACAATTTTGTATTTTTTTCCCAGCCATGCAGCTCTTGTTTTAAGTATTTTTTTGCCTTTAAACTCTCCAAGGCTTTTTCTCTCTCTCTTCTCAGTCTCGCTGTGGTCTGCCCATCTCCTGCTTCATTTCCATTTCCTTTAAATAGGACTTTCTCTTTGGCCTTTTCTTCTTTTTTATAATCAGATACTTTCTTTATCCCACTTTTTATCACCTTTTATAGGGAGAAACGGAAAATCTCAACCAGGACAGATGAGAGGTTCGCCAGACCAATCTCATGATTGTGCCACTTTTTTATGGTATACCTGTCTGAATTCCTTTCATTTGACTTTCTAGTCACATAAATAAAGCAGATACAGTCGAGGTCAAAAGTTTACATACACCTTGCAGAATCTGCAAAATGTTAGTTATTTGACCAAAAATAATAGGGATCATACAAAATGCATGTTTTTTTTTTATTACTGACCTGAATAAGATATTTAACATAAGATATAGTCTACAAGAGAAAATTATAGAAAAAATGACCCTGTTCAAAAGTTTACATACACTTGATTCTTAATACTGTAGTTACTTACAAGTGTCCCAGTAAACAAAATAAGTTAAATTTACCCTGATCTTCAAATTCATTAAATGCATTGTGTTTACTTCTGAAGCATTAGTGAGTGTTTAAACCTTCTGTAATAGTTGCAAATAAGTCCCTCAGTTGTCCTCAGTGTGAAAAGATGGATCTCAAAATCATAGTCATTGTTGGAAAGGGTGCACAAATACACAAGAATTTGTGGGATCTAAAGGATTTTTTTCTGAAGAACAGCAGGCAGTTTAACTGTTCAGGACAAACATGGGACTCGTAAACAACCATCACTTAACAAAACCAAAAAAAAAAAAAAACTCAGCTGTGGATCATTCAGGTTACAACACAGTAATAAGAATTAAGAGTATGTAAACTTTTGAACAGGGTCATTTTTATAAATTCAACTATTATTTTTTATTGTGGATTATATGTAAACATCTTTTATGTGAAATATCTTATTTAGGTCAGTACTAAACAAAAAACAACATGCATTTTGTATGATCCGTCTTAAAATAATAAACATTTTGCAGATTTTGCAAGGTGTATGTAAACTTTTGACCTCAACTGTGTATGTTAGTATTCAGCATGGGTATATGAGAAATTTCTTTCATTTAACACAAGTACAAGATCCGTACCATAAGCAATTCAATTGAAAAGCTACAATCCTAACACTGTCATTTACTTTTTTGGTGTCTAGTAAATACATTATGAAGCAATAAAAAAAGCCTTGTGGTTAAAATAACCTTCATCCTGGTGAAGACTCATACCTGTTCATCCATTACAGTCTGTTCCTTGTTCACTGATCTGATTCGAAGGGACTCTAGGCAAAACAATCCTGAGCTACTCATAAAATATGAATGTTTGATGTCTAGTACCATGTGAAAGCCACTAAATCAAAACATCAACCTGTCTAATAAATGAAAGAGACATCAGAAATATAGGGAAGACTTTATTCAATATAAAGTCTTCTCTTACTAGTCCAAATTGATAACGTCTCTGATATCACAGACGTGAGCTTTATCAGAGATTGCATATCATGACCTTGGAAGCTGTGCCGCATTCAGCTCTTTTTTGAGCTCTGTCTCATGTATATCTGTAAAAATGGCCAATTTTGCACCTGCGGCTGTTCTGTAAGTGGGCCTGTCGGACATGAGAAACAGGATATGGAGTTTGGGTTATGCTGTGATCTACTTATCACTGCACTTCCTCATAAGCTCTTTAATTCAGTTTGCTATCAGGTTCCCTGTGGACTGCTCATCTGTTTTAATGACACATCATAAAATGTCCAAGGAACAAAGTTGGGCGAATTAGGGGATGTGTTTTTGGACTGTCCCCCCCTTGGGCTCCCATCTGGCGAAGCACCGGAGTGAATTGTTCAATGTGGTAGAGCAGAATTAACTGAGAGTCTTTAGAAGGATAGGGGGAATCGTGGGGGGTCGGACAGCTCACGGCACCATGGAGCTTTTGCCACTCGTGTTCTGAATACAGAGTGCCACTTGACTTGATGAGGATATTAAGTGACAGACATGGCATATGAGTGATGAAGACAGACACAATGAGTGGGTATGAATGAGTTTCTTGGGGAAAATTATGCTTTATGGCTTGTTGATGAATCTGAATTCCTTGTTTAAATCATTGTGCTAGCTGGCTGCTCATATGCTTCACATTATATGTTGACAATTACAAGTTAAAGGGACAAACAAATACACTAATAAATGAAACATTTGACACCATTTACTCATCTTCATGTGGTCCATAGTAAATAAGAACAAATGCTTGCAAAATTTATCTTCATTCACTGTATGGAAAAGGTAACCATAAGCTTCGATGTGGAAAACATGAACGGAAATTAAAATGAAATTTACTGTATAACACGGAATGTCACAGAATTTGCCAAATTTTGGATGAATAAATCAAAAGTAGGTTGGTACACATATTAAAATGCGATATGGATTAGTGTCTATGAATATTAAGCTGCAAAAATACAATTTAAATATGAATCCTGCATGAGTTCTGCGTGGGTCTCTGTGTGAATGAATAGCGCAGACATGCGGTTTTGTTTACCACATACGCTGTTTTCAGCCTTTGCCACATCTCTTTTGAAAAAAATCATATATGTGACCCTGGACCACAAAAAAAGTCATAAGGTTAAATTTTACAAAACTGAGATATATACATCATATGAAAGCTCAATAAATAAGCTTTCTATTGATGTATAGTTTGTTAGGATAGGGCAATATTTGGCCGAGATACATCTATTTGAAAATCTGGAATCTAAGGGTGCAAAAAATCAAAATACTGAGAAAATCACCTTTAAAGTTGTCCAAATTAAGCTCTTAACAATGCATATTACTAATCAAAAATTACATTTTGATAGGTTTACAGTAGGAATTTTACAAAAAATCTTAATGTAACATGATCTTTACTTAATTTCCTAATGATTTTTGACATAAAAGAAAAATCTATAATTTTGACCCATACAATGTATTTTTGGCTATTGCTACAAATATACCCCAGCGACTTAAGACTGGTTTTGTGGTCCAGGGTCACATATGAACATAAACTAAAAGGTCTTTACAGCAACCTGTCAAAATAAAAGTTTGGTTTAACTTGAAGAAACTGTGAAAATAATAAATATATTGCATAATGTAATACTACTGCTAATAATAAAATCATTATTGAAACATTATTTTTTCAAGCAATATTTACCAGAGAATTTATTTACCAGAAACATTTTAATACACAATAGAGATGCTTATGACTATCAAAATTTAATGAAACTATTAAAATCCAGAAAATGAATGGAAAACACTTTTTTTGTGCCTTAATAATTTT
Source organism: Garra rufa (assembly GCF_049309525.1). NCBI lineage: Eukaryota > Metazoa > Chordata > Actinopteri > Cypriniformes > Cyprinidae > Garra > Garra rufa. Next base: position 28,688,809 of record NC_133382.1, on the reverse strand, counting down.
TTTTTCTACTTGTTTTGTTTTTTAAATATTTGTATATAGAATATATTTTTATATTTAAGATTTTAATATTAAAAGTCTGGATCTAGGACAAGGTAAAAACAATATAGTTTTAGACTCGGCCTTTCAATCCTAAAATATGTAAATTCAAAAATATTAATGAATTACAAATATTAAAAAATAGCTTATATGTCATATGTATATTTTTAAAATTCCAAACAGAGTTAAATAGGTAAATATAAGCCATTTTAATTTTCTTTGTGTATTTTTTTTTAAAATCGAATTAATTTGAGATGCTTTTGATTATTAAAATTCAACACAGAAAACAGAGTTTTGTAAAAATAAAACTGAATTTGATATGTTACATTCAATTTTTGTTGAACTTTTAATAAATTGCTGTTAAATTGTGTATATTCAGCAACATATTTTATAGGGCTCTAGAATCATGATAAAAATAAAATCATGATCAAATTTCTTCTTTGGTGTTCCACAGAAAAAAAAAATTTGAAACAATGAAAATTATACAGAATTATGACAGAATTTAAATGACCTTTAAATGACTAGTCAGGAAAAGGATTCAAATGTAGTATTAATTTATTAATATTTTTATTTGGCAAAGAAACACATTCATCAAAAGTGATAGCAAAGACTGTTACGCTGTTACAAAAGTTATACATTTAAAATAAATGTTTTCTATTCATTACTGAATCCTGACCAAGTATCAAATGATAATAATGATCAAATCAATATATTAGAATGATTTCTGAAGTATCATGTGGCACTGAAAACTGAACTAATGGTTTCTTAATATTCAGCGTTGCCATCACAGGAATTACATTTTAAAATCGATTACAATAGAAAACAGTTATTTTAAATTGTAATAATATTTCACTGTTTATATTGTACTTTTGATCCAGTAAATGCAGTCTAGGTGACCATGAGAGATTTCTCTCAAAGACATATAACTCTAATGACCGAGCTCTTGATTGTTTCACAAAAAGCACATGCTTCAGTTGCATATGGGGTTCAGAACATCAACCACCGTTACACGTGATGCAGTTGAACTTGTCACCGAATGACAAGGCTGTTCAGAGATTCATTGATTTCTCATGTCCCATATATGACAGGCCCTCTTTTCTCTCATTGGTGCGCTGGGCACTTGGCTGATGTCACACTCATTGATCTGTGCAGTCTCAATCACATCACTGACAGAGACAGCAGGTCTATTTTTTGCCTGTGCTTTAGGGACTCATACTGTCTGCATACGCTGGCACTTCATACGTCAAAACCGCCTGGATGATCTCAGCTCAGTGGACAAAACCTTCGGAGATGGCCGGTCTTATGCATCTGCCTTACAATAGACTCTGAATGTCTTTCTTACATAAAACACAAAAAGAACTAGTTGCAATAGAAATTAAGCTTCAAAAAGCACCAGAAAGTTAAATAAAAGTAGTCCATATGACATTAAGTTCTGAGTAAACTTTCATTGTATGGAAAAGAGAAGCTTGAACAATAAAAATAACTAAATATCTCCTTTTGTCTTCTATAGAGGACGGAAAGTCACAGGCTTTGAAGGACATGTGAGTAAATCACTTGTGAGTGAACCGTTCCTTTATGATCAATTCACCTCAGAGGGGCATTCGTTCACAGAGTTACATCTACACTGATGTGGCATCAGTTTCTTTAATCTCTTTCACCGCAGTCTCCTTCAGGTTAGGCTAGAGGTTAGCAGTCTAGTGGACTCTTAGTCCTTGTCCGTCTCTGTTATTCACAGTGCTTCCACCGTCTTGTTCTGTGTCCTCTCGTGTCAAATTTGAAAATTGATTGCTGTCTGATGTTTTCACATTTAATTAGTTCCTGTGTGACACAACCATGTTCAGCACCCATTGCCCTCCGCGCAACGGTGGCTTGGGCAAAGGAGAGACGCAGAGCTGCCGCAGGACGGGCTCCTCAAATTTTTCATAAATATTATAATAGTCCCCTGCATCTACAGTCTGCTCCCTGTCTGTCAGGTGACACAGTCATTACAGCCTATTTAGACAGTCTGTGTGTGTGACTGGCATAACAGTTCAGAGGTCCAGCACAAACAACACAGTTCATTTCCACCTTCTGAGTAACTGGGTTAGAGGGGTGTTCAGGTGCCAAAACAAATTTTGCCTTTCATCCTGAAACGGCGAATGTTTGTGGAATACCTCAACATCCCAATATTTTGTTTCTGTCGTCCATTTTGGCTCAGTGGACTTGGAATAAATATTCAGCAAAATAACTAGGTGTTTTATGGCACTGGGTTCATTTTTCTTTTTGTTATATGAAGGTCACATTAAAACTTTTGGAAGTGATTTAGTCTTTTTTTTGCTACTTTTTTATATTTGTATTTGAAATTTTAAGATTTCAATCTTAAAATATGTCAGATCTGGGTCTGGGACAATGGAAAAACAAAGTTTTAGACGCCTTTCAATCCTAAAATATGTCATCATTAAAAAATAGCTTATATACACTATCAGTCAAAAGTTTTTGAACAGTAAGATTTGTAATGTGCCCTACAAAGCAAAAAGGCAGTAACTACGCCGAGTGCAGAACTGAGAAAAATGACTTTAAAGCTATCCTGTCATCCAGTCTGTTATCCAATGTTAAAACCGTCCCATGAGGATGCCGCGAAATCACACACATTTGAGATAAGATATTTTGTCACATAACAAAGGATGCCTTGAATGTCATGAAAATGATAATAACTCATTTTTGACCAAAAATGCAGTTACTGCCTTTTTGCTTTGTAGGGCAGTAATGGTTTTTAAAAAGTCTCTTTTTCTCACCAAGTCTGTATTTATTTGATCCAAAGTACAGCAAAAACAGTAACATTTTGAAACAATTTCATTATTTAAAAGAACTGTTTTCTATTTTAATATATTTTAAAATGTATTTTATTTCTCTGAACAAAGCTACATTTTCAGCATCATTACTCCAGTTTTTAGTGTCACATGATCCTTTAGAAATCATTCTAATATGCTGATTTGCTGTTTGAGAAACATTTTTTATTATTATTATCAATATTTAAAACGGTTAAGTACATTTTTTCAGGATTCTTTGATGAATAGAAGGATCCAAAGATCAACATTTATCGGAAATGGAAAATGTTTGTAACATTATACACTATACCATTCAAAAACCTGGAGTCAGTATAATTTTTTTAGCAGAGAAATTAATACTTTTATTTAGCAAGGATGCTTTAAATTGATCAAAAGTGATGATAAAGACATTTAGTAATCAAAGAAACCTGAAAAAATTCAACTCAGCTTTTTTCAACATAAAAATAATAATAATAATAAATGTTTTTTGAGCAGCAAATCAGAATATTAGAATGATTTCTGAAGGATCATGTAACTGGAGTAATGATGCTAAAAATTCAGCCTTGAATAAATTACCTTTTTAAATATATTCAAATAGAAAACAGTTATTTTAAACAGTAAAACATTTAAAAATTTTTACTGTTTTTGCTGTACCTTGGATTAAATAAATTCAGGCTTGGTGAGCAGAAAAGACTTTTTTAAAAATATTAAAAAACTTTTAAGTGGTAGTGTAAATATTGAAAATATTAAATTAACTGTATTTATTTTTTTACTTTAATTTAAACAGTGAAATAAATATGAGCTATTTAATATTCATTTTGTGAAATTGATTGTTTATTTTTATTTTTTATTTTTTTTTCTGTCATTTGCACAATAACCAACAAATATGGCTATAAAAATATTAGCGTTTTTTATTGTGTGTGTAATTTCCAATAAAGTTGTAATTAACTTAAATTTTAAAAAGTGTGCAAAATGACAATTTTTGAATTGTGTGTATTTAGGATACAAAAAATTCTAGTTATTAAATTAAAAGTAGCAAGACAAAGGTGCAAGGTATTTTATAACAAAATTGTTTTCAAAATCATTTCCACCACACAATAAAGACTTAATAGATAAACTGATAACAGTTCAGAAAAAAATGACAGAAATTTCCTGTTATGTTATGTAATAAATCAACTATTCAGAGTGTGAAAAGTGTGTTTTAATGAGTTAGTCCACAAGGCAAAAAGTACCCATAGTCTGAAAAAAAAACTATTGTTCTTAATGGTCACAGTTTCAAACTCAGCATTTCTGTCCTTTTGACAATACAGATCTAATACATTTATTGTTAAACCATTAGCACTTACTATATGGCTATCTCCCTTGGTGGCTGCAAAAAGACTTCAAAGTTCAAAGTCGTTGAGTAAAGCAAGCTCCTTTGTAAAGAGAGATGGAAGAAGGCAAAGCCAAAAAATGAGTTCCAACTCTCTTTTGGCAAGCTCAATAAAATTTGAAAATCGTATTCTAGTTGCAGAAAGCTTAGAACATGTCCCTTCACCCACCATAGTAAAACAAATGTATCGCAGTCTAATCTTTTGTCTGTCAGGGTAAGAGCAATTGAAATTTTCACATCTTCAAAACCGATACTTTGCATTACATTGAATTAATTGAAAGTCCACACTAATCCTCCGGTCTCAGCTATGAGTTTAAGTAATAAATCTATTCTGTTCATAATGTAATGGCTCATTATTTTTTCAAGTAACTGAATAAATGAATATCAAGCAAGACGCTCTTGGTCCTCCAGCACAATTAGGGATAACACTAGTCCATTTATAAAAGGACGATTGACTTTGCTGTAATTAATTCCTAGTGGCTATTTACTAAACTGCTTATATCAGTCACGCTGCACGCTTTCAGAGTACAAAGTGCATAAAGGTGTCAGAAACAAGTGATTACATGCAGTTGTTGTCATTTCAAGTCTTTCTCAGTTATCCAATTAAAGGAATAGTTCACCTGAAAAAAATGAAAAATGAGTCTCAGGTCTAGGTGAACTAGTTTCTTCATCAGAACAGATTTGGATAAATTTAGCATTACATCACTTGCTCACTAATGGATCCTCTGCAGTGAATGGGTGCCGTCAAAATGATCACATAATCCACAAGTAATCCACACGACTCTATCAATGTCTTATGAAGTGAAAAGCTGCGCGTTTGTAAGAAACAAATCCGTCATTAAGGCTTTTTAACTTTAACTAAAACAGTCCATAATCCATTATAACGCTCCCTCCAGTGAAAAATATTATGGATAGAGAATATTTTAGCTGGAAGCAACAGTTTGAAGTTAAAAACGTTTTAAAGGAGAAGTTCACTTCCAGAACAAAAACTTACAGATAATTTACTCACTCCCTTGTCATCCAAGATGTTCATGTCTTTCTCTCTTCAGTCGTGAAGAAATTATGTTTTATGAGGAAAACATTTTTGGATTTCTCTCCAGATAGTGGACTTCTGTGGTGCCCCAGAGTTTGAACTTCCAAAATGCAGTTTCAGTGCAGCTTGAAAGGGCTCTAAACGATCCCAGCCGAGGAAGAACAGTCTTATCTAACAAAATGAACTATTATTGTTAAAAAAAGAGTACAATTTATAAACTTTTTTAACCTTAAATGCTCATCTTGTCTAGCTGTGTATTCGGGTTCGTGACAGTTAGGGTATGTCAAAAAAACAACTTCAAAATTGCCCTTTGTAAAGGGCATTTGATCTTCTTTGCATGTTCACTTTGTAAACACAAAAGATGACTGTAAAGTCGGTACTTCTGCAGCGATGTAGGGCGTTTTTGAAGTTGGAGGAGAAAATGAGATGGGAGTTTTGCGACATACCCTAACTGTCTTAAACTGGAATACACAGAGTTCACGCAGAGCTAGACAAGACAAGCATTTGAGGTTAAAAAGTATATAAATTGTATAAGACCCTTTGGCTGGGATCATTTAGAGCCTTTTGAAGCTGCACTGAAACTGCATTTTGGAAGTTCATACTCTGGGGCACCACAGAAGTCCACAATATGGAGAGAAATCCTAAAATGTTTTCCTCAAAAAACATAATTTCTTTACAACTGAAGAAGGAAAGAAATGAACATCTTGGATGACAAGGGGGTGAGTAAATTATCTGTACATTTTTGTTCTGGAAGTAAACTTCTTTAGTAATCCGATAATTTTTGCTTCACAAGATGTTATTGATGAACTGGAGTTGTGTGGATTACTTGTGGATTATTGTGTTGTATTTATCAGATGTTTGTACTCTTATTCTGACGGCACCCATTCACTACAGAGGATCCATTGGTGACCAAGTAATGGAATGCTAAATTTCTCCAAATCTGTTCTGATGAATACATTTGTACATTAGCGAATGGGTAAACTATTCCTATAAGATTCCTTTCACATGCAGTGTTCAGGGCAAAAAGCTGAGTCTGCAGTCCAGTTAAAATAAAAAATGATGGATGTACCTACGTAGTTAAAGGGCTAGTTCAGCCAGAAAGGAAAATTACTCCTATGATTTACTCACCTCAAGCCATTCTAAGTGTATATGACTTTCTTCTTTTAGACAAATACAATCAGAGTTGTATTAAAAAAAATTCCTGGCTCTTCCAAGCTTTTTAATGCCAGTGAATAGCTGTTGAGATTTTTAAGTCCAATAAAGTGCATCCATCCATCATATAAAGTACTCCACATAGCTTCGGGGGGTTAATAAAGGCCTTCTGAAACTTTTAAAGCTTCTACTAAATGTCATATGTGCATACACAAGAGAGTGGCTTTCCAGCAGAATTTTGTACGGAAAAATGTTCTCCAAAATAGACTGGTTTTCCTTGGTTGTAAAAAAAATAAAAAAAATAAATAAAATAGCATTTTCTCACCAGAGCTTATGATACGCCAACATCCTACGTCATCCACTGTGTTTACGAAAGTTTGAAGAAGCTGGAGATTATGGTTTATAAAGTTTTAAATATAGATATTTTTCTTACACTGTGTGGAGCACTTTTTATGATGAATGGATGCACTTTATTGGATCTGAAAATCTTAACACCCATTCACTGCCATTACAAAAGCTTGAAAGAGCCTGGACATATTTTAATATAACTCCGATTGTATTCATCTGAAAGAAATTTGTCATATACATCTAGGATGGCTTGAGGATGAGTAAATCATTGGGTAATTTTCATTTTTGGGTGAACTGTCCCTTTAAAAGAAGTCATTGTCATTCTTTTCAGTGTTAAGCAAATCAGGTTTATTATGGATTGTGCCCAGTGCAAATTGCATTCAGTGCTAAATGTTTCATGAAGTGTTTGTGTTTGCACTGTTTCTGCACTGTGTTTGCACAGCTGATTTGCGTAATTCCTTTAGTGAATTGGGCGTAATTCTTTTAGACAGCGTGTGCAAATAAACAACCGTATCAGCAGGTGTAATTTCCCTTGCCATCCTCACCCCTCTTCATTTGCCCTGGCTTGTATCTTCGTATCTCTGGTCTAGTCTCACCTGACCACCTTGGTCTATTTGGGGACAGTATTGCTGATTGGGCCCCTAGATATACATTACCTAGGTCCTCTTTGGGAATGCCTCCTTGCTACAAATGCAATCTAATATTGTGTTGGTGGTGCTGCAATTTACCCTGGGATATATATCCGTATGGCAGGAGCGAATGGATCTTAAGCTGCACAGTCTATTATATAGTGTATTAGGCCTGGCAAGGGCTCAGGCCATCAGAGCCTTGTGCACTTTATCACGATAATGAAAAATCTGCTGAGAGTCTTTGGACCGCACCTTGCTTTTTGCACATCTCCTGAATTTCCCACAATGGGACAGCACAGGGTTCCTCATGGGCTGGCTGTTGGTGGCATAAGTATGCAGCAAAAACTAACATTTTATAATTAAGTCATTGGTATTATTAGTGTTTGAATTGTAACATGGATAAACCTGTAGTAGTAACAATAACAATTATACTATCTATAATAATAACAATAATAGTAATTATTATTATTATTATTATTATTATTATTAACAATAAAGTATGATTATAATTAATCAATTAATAATCAATTTAGTGCATTATTATTATTAAAATAATAATAACAACTCCCATAACTAACTAAATAAATTCTTAACTCTTATTAACAACAATAACAATTAGTAAATATAATTAAAACTATATAAAAATAATATAGTATTATTATTATTATTAAAATAATAATAATATCTCCCATAAATAAATGATTTAATAAATAATAATAAATAATAATAATAATAATAATAATTATTATTATTATTATATTAACAACAACAAAAATTATTAACAACAATTATTAAAATATGATTAAAATGATATAAAATTAATGTATTATTATATTAATAACAACCACAATAATAATAATTACAACAGTTAACAAATATTATTAAAATGATATAGAATTAATATAATATATTAAAATTATAATAATAAATGCATTATTATTATTGTTGTTGTTATTATAATGACAATTATGAAACAATAATTATTAAAATATTATTACAATTTATATAACATTAATATACATTATTATATTAACAACAACAAAACAACAATAATAATAACAATAATAACACTTATTAAAATATGATTACAATTATATAAAATTAATATATATTATTATTATTATTCAAATAAAAATTATATCTTCAATAAATAAATAAAAATAATATTATCATTACTGTTGTTGTTATTATTAACAACAACAATAATAACAACAATTATTAAAATGTGATATTTAATATGATTAAAATTAAATAATAATAATAATAATAATAATAATATCTCTCATAAATAATAATAGAACAAAAAAAAGTAAAAAAATAAAAAGTAAAAAATATTATTATGGTAACAAAGAAGTAAAACAATGCATTGGTTGCTTAACATTGCTTGCTGACTTATTACAGCTCATGTTTCTTCCAAAACACTTCAGAGTATTTGCTTCAGTAGAATAAAAAATCCATTAATGTATAGATCTTTAAAAACTCAGGAGACAAGTATTAATAGTGCCTTTTAAAGACCACTGAAATGAATTTAAACATTATTAAATGGACATGCCTCAGGCTGTCAGTGTGCACACACTTACATTCAAAAATGGGATGCAGAGTCAAGCTGTTCTTTGCATTTAAGATAATGGAAATAGTGCTATCTAATGGTGATGAAACATAAAACAAGTCATTTTATGATACCAACCCGAACACCATTCTTTAAAAATATTCTCTTTATACTTCTATGTGTTCCTGTAACTCAACTGGTGAAGTATGGTGCTAGTAATGCCACGGTCCTACACTCTTAAAAATAAAGATGCTTTAAAAGGTTCTCCACAACGAACCATTCAGTTAAAGGTTCTTTAAAGTACCATCTCTTTCTTACCTTTTTATAATTTGAAGAACCTTTCGCCACAAAGAACCTTTTGTGAAACAGAAAGGTTCTTCAGATGTTAAAGGTTCTTTTTGGAACAATTGCAACAAAAAAGGTTCTTTTATGGCATTGTGAAGCACCTTTATTTTTAAGAGTGTATAAAGAGAGTATATTTAATTACTAAAAGTTTGTTAGCACTAGATAAAACACACAGAATGCAACTTTCTGCTGGCTGTATATATATAAAATCTGCTAAATCTTCAGTATCATTATTCCTGTGCGGATAAATGCTCGCCCCAGCCGTTCCAGAACTTTGCTTTGCCAACTGTAAACAATCACTGACATATATTTGTATTGTTTGAGCCTGCTTTAATCCACCAATCCCTGCATTTCTGTCAGTGATCAGGTGGAATTTTTTTCTCTCATGACCCAGGATTGTTCATCTACATTTAGTTCCGCAGGGTTTTACAGCGCCGGAAAATGGGTCAGATTTGTGGAGCATGACTGGATCAAAATTGTTCCTGGACTCTATATCATTTATGACTATGCTGCAGGCAAGTACTGCAGTTTGGACTGTCTCTGTGGCCATATACATAATTATTTAGTCCATTCTGGAAACGTATGTGTTATTTAGACACTGAGAGGGCAAAAGTATATGATAGATGCCTTCTGTGAACGTCCTAGCTGGTCCACTAGGACTTGAATATTGTATTGGCATTGCAGTCTAAGGAAAATATCATCCTTTCTCATTTCAGACAGACTTGTGCTGTTGCAGTGCGAAAAAAAAGTGATTTAATTAGAGAGAATTACACAGCATTCATTTCATCTGTAATTGCTCTTTTTTAAATTTTAATGAGAAGAAGAGCAATCGTGGAATCACAAAATAAATCAAATTCATTGATAACATCATAATTAATGTAACTATTATAAAAAGTCAAAGACTGACTCATACAGAAACACAAACAATAGCACAATAGCGAGAGTACTGTAGTACTAGATGACTACATTCATAGAGTTGAATTGTCTGTTTTGCACAGACAGATTTTATAAAACTGAAAAAGAAAAAATGGGACAGTAAAAGAGAGAGAAAGTGATTAATTGAGCAGATATGAAAAACTAACATGTGAAATTCACAGAGTGAATTAAAGTGGCTTTGTGAGAACAGAGTTCGGGTTGAATAACGGCTGCTCCGAGTGCGTTTTCTCTTCGCCTACACTTCCCCTTTTCTATCTCTCAGCTGAACGGTAATCAAAGGAAGTCTATCAATAGCGGGCCAAGATGAATGGAAGCCTCTGAAGTCCACGTCAACACAAAGAGCAAGTGAATGGGTAATAATTAAAACAGAAACAGAGATCTTGCCAACTTGAAACGCAGAGGCCGGTGGTACGGGACAAATCTATTCATTAACCTCACAGAAACACCAAATTAACCCTGATGTACGGCAGCGAAGATGAAACCTGATTAGCACCACCCAAAAGGAGTTAATAATGAGATACTGGGTTTGTCAGTTTTGTGCAGGAGCATAGTGGGATCCGAATTCTGAGACCATATTAAAAATTCAGAAAAAACTGTAATATTGTGAAATATTATTGCAATTTAAATTGTGGTTTTCTATTTCAATATACTTTAAAATTTAATTTATTTCTGTGATGCAAAGCTTAATTTATCAGCATTATTACTCCAGTCTTCAGTGTCACATGATCCTTCAGAAATCATTCTAATATGCTGATTTATTATCAGTGTTGAAAACAGTTTTTTGGAACCTGTGACACATTTTTTCAGGATTTTTTGATGATTAAAATGTTAAAAACAACAACATTTATTTAAAATAGACATTTTCTAATAATATACCGTTCAAAGTTTAGGGTCAGTTATTTTATTCTTTGTTTGAAAGAAACTAATACTTTTATTCATCAAGGATGTGTTAAATTGATAAAAAGTGATAGTAAAGACTTATAAGTAATATTGTGAATAAATATTGTTCTTTTTAACTTTTTATTCATCAAAGAATCCTGTTCTAAAGTATCCCATTCTAAAAAAAATTGTAAGCAGTAAACTGTGTCCAACACTAATAATAAAAGTAATAAATCAGCATATTAGAATGATTTCTGAAAAATCATGTGACACTGAAGACTGGAGTAATAGCTGATGAAAATTCAGCTTTGCCTCACAGAAATAAATTGTAATTTAAAATATACTAAAACAGAAAACCATTAATTTAATCTGTAATAATATTTCACAATATTATTTTTTCTGTATTTTTGATCAAGTAAATGCACCCTTGATGAGCACAGGAGACGTTAATTTATGCATTTTCATTTAAACAGAAAAATGCAATATAGAAGCATTTTTCCTAGTGGTCCAATACTTCTAGACCGTCACTGTACCTAACTTGCTTTTTTCTCTAATAGAACAGATCATATTACACACAATTTCAAACATAAATGTCATGGAGCAGATAATGAATATAAGCTATTGGGGCTGTCGTCCCCCCAAGTGTCATATGGATCCAGCCCCTATGGACTACTAATTTATTAAGCAGAATAATGAAATATCTCTGAAGCGTTGCATCTTTGGCCGATTTTATGCACCATAGAGTCAATTAAGTGCACATTCGAGACTTAGTTCATTAGAAACATCATCCTGACCAGCTGATAAGACGGGACGGCGGCAACCCATTTCTTTGCTTTGAATAATACATTGAATTTAATTTACAGGAATTGCATGTTTTTCTTAATGGTTGACTAAGTCTTTCATCAGACTATAGGATGATAATTCTCTCATAAATTAGAGTATTTTGGTGTGGAGCTTGATGTAGGCATTAAGTAAAGACATGTAAATGTATCCTTTTTAATATCTTTATTTCAACATCGACTTTTATCGCTCGAAGTCTATAACCAGAAACACATACTATACTTACAGTTAAAGTCAAAAGTTTACATACACCTTGTAGAATCTGCGAAATGTTATTCATTTCACTAAAATAAGAGGGTCATCATACAGAGCATACAAAATGCATGTTATTTTTTATTTAGTACTGACCTGAATAAGATATTTCACATAAAAGATGTTTACATATAGTCTACAAGAGAAAATAATAGTTGGATTTATAAAAATGACCCTGTTCAAAAGTTTACATCCACTTGATTCTTAATACTGTGTTCTTACCTGAGTGATCCACAGCTGTGGTTTTTTTTTTTTTTTTTTTTTTTTTGTTTAGTAATAGTTGTTCATGAGTCTCTTATTTGTCATGAACAGTTAAACTGGCCCCTTTTTCAGAAAAGTCCTTCAGGTCCCACAGATTCTTTGTTTTTGTTTTTTTTTTAATTTTTGTGTATTTGAACCATTTCCAACAATGACTCTATGCTTTTGAGTTCCACCTCTTTACATTGAGGACAACTGAGGGACTCATATGCAACTATTACAGAAGGTTCCAATGCTTACTGATGCTTCAGAAGGAAAAAGGATGCATTAAGAGCTGGGGGTGAAAACTTTTGAACGAAATGAGGATGTGTACATTTTTCCTATTTTGCCTAAATACAATATTTTTGTTAATTTAGTACTGCCCTTCAGAAGCTACAGAAGATACTTACATGTTCCCCAGAAGTTAAAATAAGATTAATTTAACCTTGATTTTCAAATTCAAAGAGCTTTTACCCCCCGGCTCTTAATGCATTGCGTTTTCTTCTGAAGCATCAGTAAGCATCAAGAACCTTCTGTAATAGTTGCATACTGTATCAGTCCCTCAGTTGTCCTCGGTGTGAAAAGATGGATCTCAAAAGCATACAGTCATTGTTGGAAAGGGTTCAAATACACAAAAATGCTAATAAACCAAAGAATCAGTCAGATGTGAAGGATTTTTCTGAAGAACAGCTGGCAGTTTAACTGTTCAGGACAAACAAGGGACTCATGAACAAGTATCACTAAACAAACAAAAAAAAAACACAGTAACAGCACAGTATGAAGAATGATGAGTAATGAGTATGTAAACTTTTGAACGGTGTAATTTTTATGAATTCAACTATTATTTTCTCTTGTGGACTATATGTATGTTTTATGTGAAATATTTTATTCAGGTGAGTACTAAATAAAAAATAACATGCATTTTGTATGATCTCCCTTATTTTGCTACAAAAGCTAACATTTAGCAGATTCTGCAAGGTGTATGTTAACTTTGATTTCAACTGTACATACTGTATGTAAGGTAAAACAAATCATCGTGATTGGTTTGGCTTGGTAATAGCACTATATATTTTTTCAGGAGTCTAATACACATAAGTGTCAAGGTTGAATGCAATTGCGTGTTGTGGAAATTACTCTACGTATATTAATATGACCCGTTCAGGCCACATGTACGGCAGGTCATTATATGATCCTAATTTACAAAGCCATAGCAAAATCCATTAGAGCCTCTGTTCTCTGAGAGATGGATATGTATGGACCAAAGGTTATCCTGCCTTTGTTCTGTCAAGGACATGGGTGACCTGACTTGATTTCATAGATAATTTCTACAATAGGCGGTGCTGGCCAGTCTAATGGATTCAGCCTCCAAAACTGATTTCCTTTAGGACAGCCGAGTCGTCTGTGTGACTCCAGAAATTAAGACCCACTCAATAGATGTGCTGTGGGTTTCCACTTCGAGTGTCTCTTCTATTACTTAGTATTTCAGTCACTTGTTCCTTCTTCCAAATTAGGTGTGAAAGAAATACACCTAATATTAGACAGGACTGTCTGCAATTATTTTTCCTTTTAAAAAAAAATAGTGTCGTCAAGATGACGTTGGCTTCAAAAGTGTTGGGATGTAATGTATTAAAGAAATGTCACCAAAAGTGAACATTTGCTTAAAATGTACTCATCCTCAAGCCATTCAAGATTTAGATGAACTTGTTTTTTAACCAGAACAGATTTGGAGAAATTTCCACTAGTGGATCCTCTGCAGTGAATGGGTGCCGTCAGAATGAGAGTTAAAAACAGCTGATCAAAAACATCACAATAATTCACAAAGCTGCATGTTTGCAAGTTAAGTGTTTAATCTTCTGGCTTAGAATTGTTTTGGACTATTTTCATTATAAACAGTAGTTTTGTGTATTTCTCTCCTGATTCAGGTGAGATGACTTTTTCACTGAAAAAAACTATATTATGGATAAAGGACGCATGTTTTAGCTAAGGGTCACTACATTTCTCATCATTTGTTTCACAGAGGACATTAAGTCACATGAGGTTTGGAACGGCGTGAGGCTGAGTAAATGCGTTTGCTGCTTAAAGAAAGGCTTTTATTGTAAACTCGGCTGGTGGTTTAGACTCAAGCCTTTCTTAATTAGAAATGAATATGTATCCAAGTGCTCACTGGCAAGCTGCTAAAGTGTAGTCTCACTCATACCAGGGCCTATGGCATGGCAACCTAGGGGATGTTAATTTGCTGCCATGTTATGAGCCAAGTCTACTGCTGGGACTGTCACCTTGGAAGGACAAAATGAACGATGATAAACAATGCAGGATTTATTCAGGGCACTTTTACTTTAACCTTTTGACAGGAATACACACTGACATTTGTCTGTCATAATTTAAGACAGAATGTCATTTTTCTTTTTTCTTTTTTTGTTGAATACTACTACATACTATTTTAACACACACACACACACACACACACACACAAAATTGACAAATACAATGTGAAATGCTAACTCTATTCTTTACTCAAAACTAGGACTGTCACTAACAATTATTTTGGGAATCGAGTAATCGGTCGATTATTCTGATGATTAATCGAGCAAGCAGATAATTATAATAAAAATAATTAAATTAGACCTGCAGCAACATTTTAGTTTAGTTTTAGTTGACGAAAACTGATGACATTTTCAGCAGTCTAGTTTTAGTCAATGAAAATTGTATTTTAGTCTCTGTTTTATAAGTTTATTTACAGATGAATTCATTTATACCTTGTGTAAGTAAAATGACATTTTTATTTTTAAAATTTCTTATGGTTTTCGTAGCACAAGTTAATCTAGTTTATGAAACTGTCCAAAAATCGCTTGGAAATCTGAGACGCAAAAGCAGCTTTTCCCAACTTTGACCACAACATGTCATTAGTGTGCAACGTGTTAAAAAGCTACGAGTAATGTACCTTTTTACAATACAGTTGAGGGAAAGCTTAATTTTCCCATCACTACTAAAAAGTGCAAATAAAATGTGTGGCGTTTCTTCTTTTTCTCCCAAAGATGAACCCCGGCTGGCTGGCCATCAGTCCGTTTATCTGTGTCAGACTTAACTTTGTTTGTAGTCGTCTTCTAGATGCCGATGTATGCGCACATCAATCTAACTTTATAACATTTCGTTCCGTCTCGTTTTCGTCAATGAAAATAAAGATATATTTTAGCAAAGATTTTATTTTGTAGACCACATTTTGTCTCGTTTTTATTCGTCAACGATATTGCATTATGCATTTAATTATAGTCATCGTCACATGACCAGCATTTACGTTTTGTCTCGTCTCGTTTTCATCACGTGATAAAGGTTCGTTGACGACGATATTTAGTCATAATTTTCATTGACGAAAGCAACACTACTTGTATGTATCTTTACCACCTATTAACTTTAGTCTGGTGAAATATTGCGCCCTTTCCTGCTTACTAAGTCCATATGATTTAGCAGCTTTTACACATTTTTTCCATGGTTTAGACAGCATAAATTAGCAGAACAACAGATTCAGTAGTACATTAACCGTGCAATCCATGCTGTTGTTTACATCCGAGTATCGCCAATATGGCCACGCATCTGGGTAACTGACCAAATCGTGACATAAGTGCTAACCCTCTATAATGCGCTTCATGGATTCTCATCCATGAAATGTGCCACTTCCGGTATTTTTCAGAGGATTTGTTTTAAATCAAGTACTCACATTGAATCAAGAAATCATGGCAGTCCTTCGTCCAGAGAAAAACACAAATGTGACCCTGGACCACAAAACCAGTCATAAGGTTAAATTTGACAAAACAGATACACACATCATATGAAAGTTCAATAAATAAGCTTTCTATTAATATATGGTTGGTTAGGATAGGACAATATTTGGCCGATATACATCTATTTGAAAATCTGGAATCTGAGGGTGCAAAAAAATCAAAATCCTGAGAAAATCACCTTTAAAGTTGTCTAAATTAAGTTCTTAACAATGCATATTACTAATCAAAAATTAAATTTTGATATATTTATAGTAGGAATTTTACAAAAAATCTTCATGGAACATGATCTTTACTTAATTTCCTAATGATTTTTGGCATAAAAGAAAAATCAATGATTTTGAATGTATTTTTGGCTATTGCTACAAATATACCCCAGCGACTTAAGACTGGTTTTGTGGTCCAGGGTCACAAATATACTTATTATTTACATACTTAAAATATAAATTGTGTAAACCTTTTTAAAAGAGTACTTTAAACTAAACTGTGACAAAAAATCTCGTCTTTTGAGTGTACAATGCTGCTCTCATCAGTAAAACTCATCAGTTTTAAACTTCCGTTCATCCATATGTTCAATTTCATGTCTGAAGGCAAAAACACAAGTATATCCATTTCTTACATCCTATATTGCTTCATTCTCCACTGCCCATACGACCGATGATCTATTGCTTATATATGGCCCTGTACCTAGTCAGGCCGTTCCTGACACAAGATGAAATTGGTCTTTGCCAACACATTTTGAACTCCATCTAAAGACAGAACCTCTGGCAATTTCAGAATAGTCGCAAACAGTAGAACTGAAATATCATTTTACACAGTTTTCACCGCTATCAACATTTTTAACCATCCTCAAGATGTTTCAGAGCATAAAAGTCTATGAACAACTTAGATTATCTCAGTCTCTGTCCTTTAAGATCAACCGCAGTCTGTTTTAATTATAAAGGGACAAAGATAACCAGTCTCTAATGACAAGAACATTGCTTTATTATCACAGAGCTGTCATTCGAGAAACAGCTTTTAAATTATTAGCAAGTGGCGTGTACCTTTCATTCAACGGAGCCGTCTCAAAAGAGACGGTTAACCAAAGCTAATAACCCCACAACCTCTCCCATGAGCTCGGGCTGAATGCTCAGCAGGATTCGGGTTAAAAGGCCAGCGAATCGGCTCGGTTAGAAATGAGTGTTTGTGACCCGCTGTCGTATCATGAGATCCCTTTGAGCAGAGACGAGAGCTAGAACAGATGATAAGTACAAAGGTTGGGAACTGTTAATTCACACAGCACAGGGTTCCTTTAATTAAAACAGTGAGCACTAGGTCTCTCCATGAGTATGATATGACAGTCAGAAAAGACAAAACATTTGTAGAGCTAGACCCAATTAAAACGGACACATGTAAACTTATACAACGCAATGCAATTACCAGTTCATCTAGAAAAAAAAGAGAGAAAAAGAATATACTGTTGGAACCCATTTCCAAATAGTGATTCACATTAATAACAATATCTTTTTTTGATTAATTATCTTTAATGTGCAACGTTTAGTTACAGCTCTTCAATTATAGATTTGATAGATTAGGACAGACCCTGGATTCCTGATATCACTGCTACTCTTCGATGTGATAAAACAGACAGAACAGTATAGTACACGTAATACTCATAGGTTAATTAACATTGTGCTAGCAACTTGATAAAATCACCTCATTTGATTTGGATACGCTCAGTGCAGACAATGTACTTGTGATTGCGTGTTAACCTACATTAACTTACATCTTTCATGTTGTAACCACATTCTGTACTGCAGCGATAGGCTTGCGACAGAATACAGAGTATAAAAACGTACATGTATTTTCAGTTCATTGTTGTTTGCGGGCGGGCAGTGAGTTAACATACTTATTTGTTAGCCTGTTCAGTTTTTAATTGATGGAATTTCAGACTGCCAGGCTCTCTGTGGTGTCTTTCTCCATCGCCTTTCCCCCACTCCCGCCAGGCTGTGAAGCCCTTGGCTCAAGGTGACCAGCAGCATCTGGGACAATTTTCAGCCCTGAAATGACGCTCCAGAGAAATGCGATGATATGAAGGCGTGACAGTGTAGGTGTGAGTAATTGTTTTATTGTGAGCGTGTCTGTAAATGTGTGCATTTGCTTTCCTCCTGCTGTACAGTGTTTTCCTTTGTTTCTCTTTCTTTCAATAATGGTACTGTGATGAAAAATGAAATAATTATTGGGGGAGATAAAAAATACTATTTCAGTCTTTCTACTTCGAAGTATCACATTTAAAGAATCGTTCACCCAATAAGAAAATAAAAAAGATGATCAAAATACATCACTTGCTCACCGATTGCCATTGTTGTGAATGGGTGCCGTCAGAATGAGAGTCAATGTAAATGTGCAATAAACACATTTACAATTAAGACATTTTTAACTTACTTCAGACACTTTATTAGCACTTCAGATTAAAATATGAATCTTCTACTCATAGTATTTCTTGTTCCAGTCGTCTCATCTGAATCAGGAGAGAAATATGCAAGATCAAGGACTATTTCAAGAAAAAACAGTTCTTGATGCAGGCTGGCAGACTGCACCGGTTTTGATTAAAAATCTTTGTTTGTGTTCTGCTGAAGAAACAAAGTCACCTACATCTTGGATGCCCTGGGGGTAAGCAGATAAACATCAAATTTTCACTTTTGGGTGAACTATCCCTTTAACAAATATGTCAGAGGATTTTGTTGTTAGAGAAGATGACAGAAGGTAACAGAAGATGGACTTTTTTTTTAATGGGAGAAAGCAATATTATGGAGGACTCCATATTTTAGCCAGAAGCAATGGTTTAAAGTTAAAAACGTCAAAAATGTATTGTCATTTATTGGGCCTCATGTCATTCTAAACCCATTAGACCTTCGTTTATCTTCGGAACACAAAATGAAGATAGTATTGATGAAATTCGAGAGGTTTCTTACCCTTTTTTTTTTGTCTTTGTGCACAAAAGATATTTTCATGGCTTTATAAAATAACAGTTGGACCACTGATGTCACTTGGACTATTTTATCAATGTCTTTTCGACCTTTCATAGCCTTGAATGTGTCAGTTGCTTTGCTGTATATTCAGGGTCAGAAAGCTCTCGATTTCATCAAAAATATCTTCATTTGTGTTCCAAAGGTGAAAGAAGGTCTCACGGGTTTGGAATGACATGAGGCTGAGTAATTAATGACAGAATTTTCATTTTTGTCATTTTTCACTTTTTTTTAAACAGAAATTACATTTGTTTATCGCAAAAATGCAGCTTTTCAATTCACAAGACTGGAGATGTGTTGACTTAAGTGGATTATCGTCATGGTTTCATCACCTGTTTAAACTCATCCTGACGGCACCCATTCACTACAGCTGATCCATTGGTGAGCAAATGATCTCATGCACAATTTTTCCAAATCTTGTTCAATAAAGAAACATCAAGTATCAAGCATCTTGGATGACCTGAGGGTGAGTACGTTTTCAGAGAATTTTCATTTGTGGGTGAACTATTTCTTTAATTCAACGTGTCACGTGACCAGGGTCGGAAATTAACAAAGGCTTGTGGCAAAAATGCCCTTTAGAAATTCAAGACAAAGGTGCAAAAAAAATCGTACACAATTAAACAATGTATTACCTTTGTCGCGATTAAAATGAAATGTGAAAATGAATGAAAAGTGTTAATTTGCAGCAAGACATTCAGATTCATTCACTGCATCAGATTGATTTTACACGCTGTTTTGTGAAGCGTTGAGCCTTATATCCAATCAAATGCATTTCTGTTGAATTTAAGAATTGATATTGGCGAATCAGAGGCGCTTAGATTAGTCAGCACTGAAAACCCCAGAACTGTGTGGAGTATACACACTCGCAGTGTTGCCAAGTCTAAGCTTTTCCCGCGGAATTAAGCTACTTTATCCCTGTTGTCGCTGGTTGTTTTTCATGTCCGCGGGTTGAAGCGACCCCAATGACGTAATATTTAGCCCCTGGAATGCTAATTTTACCAGGGGAACCACAAAAAGAAAAAAAAATATATATATATATATATATATATATATTTTAAATACTAATTTGTAGCATCAAGGATTATAACAGCAGTTTTTACACGACTTGCACTAAACTATACTAACGTCATGGACCAACATGTTTGTCTGTAAAGCCAGAATTTGACATCCCAAAACGCAGACATGAAACATGTTTTTATATTGTTTTCTATATCGATATTAATAATCATTATTACAATATAAAGACCAATAATCTACAATAATGCCTTTTGTTATAATATTGCAGACATATAAGCTCCTGGTTTTTACATGTATAATCTAGATGCATTTTTAAACAGTCAATAATGATTAAAGTAATTGGGTAAAGTTAAGTATTCGATAAAGATAACATAGTATGGTGATTATAATACGGTGATTATAAACCTTGCCCTCACGAATGTAAAAAATGCCCCTGGAAATCAAATATTGGCCTTTAAAGTTAATTTCTGACCCTGTACATGACGTTTCCTTGTAATTATTTGTCAAATTTACTAAAGTGAAAAATTTTCACTCTTTTTTCAGTGTAGTTTCAATGTTAAAATCATAAAAATACCACTTCTTATCACTTGAGTGGAAGTAGATGCCCTGGGTGATTCCAAGGGGCTGAAAGGCAAACAAATCCTTAAAATGATCAAACACATTCAAATGAACCTGTGAATTATTAATGTTTGGAAAACACGCGTCGTCATTCCATTGCATCTTTTCCACGGCTGGATGAGACCAGGCCCCCCTGACTTTTAAATGCATTTCATTTTTCACCACAGCTACCTGTGGCGTTGATATATTGCTGCTTAGTTCTACCAGAGGACGAGCCTCCCTTGATGTTTTTATATGCATGTATTGAACCATTTATCAACCAGCCAGATCATTCAACAATATGCTTTTCAGGAACACAGAGAAATAAGACTATGCTGGGATGATGATGATGATGACGGCTTTAGCCTGCCTCTCCTTTTTTTTTTTTTATGAAAATGAAATGTGTGTCGTACTGAAGCAGGTCTCTTTTTTTGATATCACGGAACTGGCAGAAACATTATGAAAGAAGTACAATTATCCTGCGGTACATAAATCTATCTGTGCACGCTGGCAGTATTGAAGATTAAATCACTGCTGCCGCACTATGAACTGTAATACGGCAATAACAAAGAAAAGCTGGAGATGAAAAAATGTAAAGTTTCTCGATGTTTAGATTCTCAAACGCCCCTCACTCGCCGCTTGAAAAGAAGGCTTCTTATCGGGAGATAACAAAAGCCTTACGGCATAATTACCCCAGTCTAGGTCACCTTGGGCGTCGCGAGAACACCGTGCGGTGGAGACAGCCGACATAATGAAATCCTAGAGTAAAGGACACTTTTTGGTAACACGTCCTCCTGTATAATCACTCCACAGAGTTGCTTTAATGAGACTCTTATGACAACCTCAAATGAGCCTCATGAGCTCATAAACATTCAGATATTGTAGCTTAAATCCCAACTGAAGGAAGTGTGGTTTCTCATTTCCTTGTTGTTTCTCTTCTTTTCCATCCGTTGCGCCATCCTTCTCTCGCTCTTTCACACTCTGGAGCATCGCAAGTTTATTTTGAGGCACAGACAGATTTCCTCGTGGGTATGTGAGGTTCAGTATGCAGGTCAAACAGACTTGATAGCAGTCGTCCAACGCCAACAGCGAAACTGCCCTAAACCTGATCTTATGGGTGGCAGCAGTCGTTTTTTGGATATTATTAAAGTAATGCGTCTTTCCGTCGTGTCACAACTGCAAACAGCCAATCCCTGTAAAAAATACGCCATGGCTCTGCATATAAAAGGCAGTGTTCAAAGAGTTATATCCGTCAGCCATCTAAAGAAGACAGCGGTTACAAAGGACTAACTGATGGTCCTTTGTGATTTATTAAAGTGTGAAGATCCTTGATGATGCTAATATTAGAGTACCATTCAATTTGCTCTTCTTCAAAAGCGAGAGAGGGAGAGAAAGAGAACGAGAGGAGATTGGACATTGAACGAGAGACGGAAAGGGAACGATAGAGCCTGAAAAATCCACTTATATAGCCCTGCTGTTAAAATAAAAAATATCGGACAATATGTCTAAAGTGTTTACAAAATTCAGTATCATAGAGAATTACATAATGTATAATACCAAATGTACTTCAAAACAACACTTCATATAGTTTAGTGTCTCAGTTTGACTTCTCTACTACAATCTCTGAAGAAAAAATCTTTCACCCAGTCCAATACATATAGCAATATATTGCATTGCGTGGACTAAAGAGATACGAATGTCTAGTCATTTACAGTTCTACATGTCCATTCATTCAAAATTTAGGATGGATTTGAGCATTTCTTAAACACTCCCCTCAATTATTACATTATTGCACTTTAAAAAAAT
This sequence comes from Garra rufa, assembly GCF_049309525.1. Lineage (NCBI taxonomy): Eukaryota > Metazoa > Chordata > Actinopteri > Cypriniformes > Cyprinidae > Garra > Garra rufa. Next base: position 28,666,190 of record NC_133382.1, on the reverse strand, counting down.
AAAAACTCAAATTAATTTAAATAAACAATTAAAAAACAAACGAAAACCACTAACATGGTTTGTGTTTCTGCTTAAAGGGATAGTTCACCCAAAAATGAAAATTAGCCCCTTGTTTACTCACCCTCCAGGCATTCTACTGTAGGTCTATATGACTTCTTCTTTCTGATGAATCCGTTTGGAGTTATTTTAAAACTTATCCTGGCTCAGCCAAGCTCTATCATGGAAATGGGCAGGTGTTTCTTTTCAACAGCTTAAAACAAGTCCAATAAAGTGCATCCATCCATAATAAAAAGTGCTCCACATAGTTCCGGGTGGTGAATAAAGGCATCCTGTAGCAAATCGATGCATTTTTGTTAGAAAAATATCCATATTTAAACGTAATAATCACTTTGATCTAGCTTGTGGCAACTGGCGGATGTTTGCATTGCGCATGCAGCACATGTAAGTCTTGTGAAAACCAGCGTTGGTTTACAGGAGCAAACGAAGCAAAGTTTCCTTACTTTAGCAAAGGAAAACCAGACCCCTCTTGGTTTATATCGAAATCCTCCAACATTTTTCTTTACAAATCCTTGTTTGTATTAATTTGTGACTGTTGTTTTAGTTTCTCCACTGCACGTCTGCGTTCGTCACTTCCCACCGGCCTCATGTAGGTCATCCGCCAGGAGCTGCTTCCATGTACGACCAGTTGGCGCAAGATAGATTAAAGTGATTATTACATTTTAAATATGGAATTTATTCTTACGAAAACACATCGATTTGCTACAGGAGATCTTTATTCACCCCCTGGAGCCATGTGGAGCACTTTTTTATTATGGATAGATGCACTTTATTGGACTTGTTTTGGACTGTTGAGGAGAAACACCCACACCATGCCATTATAATTTTTGCGTGAACTAACCATTTAAAGGCGAAGTCAGTATGGTCAGTAGAAGCTCACAGGCCAGATAGTTCATAATTGGCACATGGAAGGACAAGTTCACACCTCTGATTCCAGGCTTGAAATTCTGCCCCATGTCATAGGCACAATAGGGCTGCTATGAACCACCCTGCTGCCTGGAACAGGCACTAGATGGTCATCCTGTAGGTGTGTGGGTGCTCTATACCCTCCATATACGCTGTCACTGGGATGTCCCATGCAGGGGAAGATGTTGCATAACTCTGCAGGTCCATATGATAGTGGGCTCTGGTAGACCGGCAGCTCTGGATAGGAGTAGGGTCTATGTACCAAGCTGGACGCCCTTCTGACAGCTGCCACGTTGTGGAAAATCGCCTCCTTGTAGGAAGGAAGCCTTGTGGACTGGCTGTGTCTGAGCTTCTGACTTTTCCTGTTGTTTCGCCGGAAGGCGTGAAGGTAGTTGTGATCCATCGGTTGGGAATAACACAGGGTGTTCCTCACCCGTCCGTGAACGTCCACGCACGGGAACAGGTCTGGTATAGTTACTTGTGGGGGGGCTGCGGCGGTGGGTCTTTCACCTGGGAACCGCACTCTGTCGGGACCCCAAGTGGCTTTTAAGAACGAAGGTCTGCGATGAAGCTTTCTCTTCCCTATCAGAGGTATGTCATCAAATGTGGGGTCGAAGTACGTTTTGACGCAGGAATTACAAGCTGTGTCTGCTACAAAAGGATTTTCGCTGAAAGATGAGGGTAGGTGGTTTTCAGCAAAACTATTTGCTTCATTATGACACATAGATTGGTCTTTACAATCATGAAGCCCTCTTAAATCCATAGACTCCACCATGAGATTCTGGGGTCGCTTTTTCCGCCTGACGGCGTCTGAGAAATTGCTGTGACAGGGTTTGTGGTGTTCGGTGTAGATGTCTCTATACGGAACAAAGGAGGATCCAGGGCGTGCCATGTCGGATGGAGGATCGTGCATGGCTAGATGAGGTGTGCTCAGACTGGATACAGGAAGCATACCATCATAAAGGCCCCTGGTCCTAGCAGGAAGTGTGTAGCGAAGAGGAGTGGGCCGTGTTAAGACTCTGTGGTTTACCATCGGTGGTGGTGGGCTAGTGGTTTTGATGTGTTGCGTGAAAGGTGGAGTTATGGAACGCTGCATGTGGGGTATGTGGTTCTCATTGACATTGGTAATGTAAGAGAAGTGACCCGGAACTTTTTCGGTCGTGGTCACCAATGGGATACGTGCTGGCAGGCTGCCGCTGTGTCTGCTCCAGTTCTCAATGGTCTTGGTGGCGTTATCCAATGAGTTTTCCACTTTGGCTGAGGAGACAATGTCCTTGGCTGTCTGTAGCATTTTCAGCATGTTGGCCTGGGCGTAATTGGCCGTGATATCTGGGTTCTGTATGCTGGTAGATCTGCCAATATCTTCGACACCGTTAAAGCAGCTGTATATGCCCTGAAATGTAAAAATTGTAATTTCTAGTGAACAGTGATTGTGGATTCCTATAGACAATGTTATTTTATAAGCATTTTATTGGAATCATTAATGTAACAGCAGTATTTTTTTCCATTAAATGATAATACAAAGATTAGTCAAAGTTTATTGTGCTTTCTTATTGTGAATTATTTGATGATTTGCTTATAGAGGTTTTTATTTGAACTTTATTTACCTTAACATAACAAGTAGGTTAAATGCAACAGACATGCATTATGCATTAGGGCAGGGTAAAAATAGTTCTTAAAGGGATAATTAACCCAAAAATGAAAATTCACCCTTATCTCGTTCCAAATCCGTAAGACCTTCGTTCATCTTTGGAACACAAATTAAGATGTTTTTGATGAAATTCTAGAGCTTTCTTGCCCTATATAACGACTTTATTTAACAATTTCTTCTCTTACGCGCATTCATGAGAGTACGCCAGCTTCTGCATCAGCAGCACTACACATGCCGTACTGTAATGAACGTACATTTTATAGCGGATTGTGCACAAAGGCTGTTTCTATAAAGTGGGGCAATTCCAACTTTGCAAGGACAGTTTAGCACTTCTGACTCACAGCCTGTAAGTATGTTTTCATATTTAAAGAATTTGCTACTAGCTATTCAAATGCAAGTTTTGAGCAGTGTAGAGTAGTGCTTGTTGTTTGTCATTTCTACAAATCACAAATGCAGACATGGTTTTACGTTTATGCGGCACAATGCAATGCAACGCAACACATAAAACGACAGTATCATTATATTCAATAATTATGTCCTCACTGGATGCCTCCTTTATAATGTATGGTAGTGCATTGCTGTCTATGCAATGTCAGAAAGCTCTCAGATTTAAACAAAAATATCTTAATTTGTGTTCCGAAGATGAACGAAGGTCTTATGGGTTTGTAATGACATGATGGTGACTAATTAATGCCAGAATATTCATTTTTGGGTGATTTTTAAAAAAAATTTCATCGTCCCTTTAAAACTAATGACTCTAAGAAGTCAGTTCTGAAACACTGCCCTACACAATTTGCAAAGAGAATTTTTTTTGGAAATTCAAGAAACATTTCTTCTTCTTCTTCTTATTATTATTATTATCAATGTTAGTATCAATGCATCCTTGCTAAATAAAAATGCCCTTTTCTTTAATGAAATATACTCAAATGAAATGAAATCAAATCAAACCAAATCAAAACTGGAACTAAATCAAGTCAAAATCTTTATTGATACCCAGCCCTAATTATCATTGCACTGTCTGAATCTAAAAAAACTGAATGAAATGTAAAATAGCAATGCAATCTTACCCTGCTAATGGCCAGCAGGAAGTCTAAGTGATCAGACTTGCGGACAGAGTGCCTCAGTTTCCAGTAAAGTAAATGTTCCCAAGCAAAGACCAGCAGGCTGAGGCCCATGGCCACGAGCAACATGTAGAACACACCTGCCATGTTGTCTATGTCTAGTTTGGAGCTCATGACCTCGTTTTTCTCATTCTGGCATATTCCAGACAGCCATACCGTCTCCAGTCTCTGTGTATCCCCTGCATGAAAGAAAACAGGATCAGGAACAATGCCAGAAACAGCGGCAGTCAAAGACTACTCATCTATGACAGAAACAAGTGGATACTGTAAGAATGTGCTCCAAAACCTAGTAAGCTGTCTATCTAGACATAATTGTAAGACATCATATGTGTGCTTCCAAAGAGAAAGCTGAAAGCTATTTCAAAATACATTGTGTCAAACGTGAAAAAATAAATAAATAAATGCAACAAGGCAGTTTCTACTGTTCAGTGGAGGCTTTCTTATGCCTGTAGCTTGTATTGACATTTCATATGTAACCTCTCAATTCTCAGCAAGTTTTTTTTACAGTAAGATGGGAATGTGATAGCTTCCATGCTGGGGCGGAGGATATTAAGTGTGGACCAGTTCCGGTCCCCCAAGTGCAATTTACCATCTCCCAGGAACTGGAGGAGAGCCAGGTCTATGGGGCGCTTCCAGCGGGAGTCCTTCTGCAGAGCAATGCCGTAGCCTGTGGTAGCAAACACCTTCCCACTACCAATGGTGACCAGCTTGCAGCCCTCGTCCTTGCCAGCCATATAATTAAGAACTGCTGCATCATATATGAAGGCGTCCAACTTCCTACACAGAGGACAGAAATGAGCCTAAGGCAAATGGCTTAATAATTACACGTAATTATGTCAAGTAAATAATTAGCGCGTGTTAATTTATACCCCTTTTTTCCTTGACAAATGGTGAACGATACATTATTTATGCTTGGCTGTTTCCTACCAGTGTTTCACTGACCCATAGATCTGTGCAACCTCGAAAATATCTAAATAAATTGCTTCTAAATGATGCCTATAATGACCAATGGGGTACATCTCATTACAGCCTATTTACCAAACATGTTTGTGGACATACCAGCTCTTCCACACAAGCACACACACATAAAGTGTTACTGCTGAAGCCCACCCTGTTTTAAGGCTGTTGAGAGCTTCTTCCACTCCCTTCTGGTTGTATTTTATCATGTGGGTGTGCATGTCAGGGTAATTGCTTCGAATGTTCCTCTCTGTGCTGCCGTTTGGGACCGTCCCGAAGCGAAAAGGAGGATAATGTTCCTGGGGTTTTTGAAACTGAAACATAAAGGAATAGATGGCAGTTCAATTGTTTAGCTGAGGCAGGTTGCGGCTTAACCTTAACAGTGTAGATCAACAGAGATTACATGGACTTTACACAGAATCGCCTTCTGCCCGGGTGGTGGTGACCTTGAAAAGGGATATCAGAAGTAGTGCTTTTCCTTTTTTCTCTTCACTGATTTATGCATTTGTGGCCCTGGTCCACAAAACCAGTCTCAAGTAGCATGGGTATTTTTGTAGCAATAGCCAAAAATACACTGTATCTATTTTTCTTTTATGCCCATAATCATTAGGATATTAAGTAAAGATCATGTTCCATGAAGATATTTTGTGAATTTCCTACAGCAAATATATCAAAACTTAATTTTTGTTTAGTAATATGCATTGCTCAGAACTTCATTTGGACAACTTTAAAGGCAATTTTCTCATATTCCAGATTTTCAAATAGTTGTACGTCGGCCAAATATTGTCCTATTCTAACAAGTCATACATCAGTGAAAAGCTTATTTATTCACGGATGATGAATAATGATGAAGTAATTAGTTCTGAGTGACTATATTAATACTGCAAAGATCCTGTTCATTTCTTCTTTGTGTCATTTTATGAATTTCTTACACTTGTAGACACTTAAGTGTCTCTGACACTTAACAGGGTTGCCTGGTTTTCATAATAAAACCCACTGAATTGCATTTTTTGGTGTGGTTCTCCTGGTAAAATTCACATTTCAGGGGATAAATATCAAATTTGTGTGGTCACCTCAATATGCGGCAACAGTGTTAAAGTAGCCCAATACAGAGGGAAAACCGCAGACTTGGCAACACTCCTTATAGTGTTTTCTAATGAAAAACAATGAACAAAAATATTAGTGATCCTGAAATTATTTTTGAGACATGAGTGACAGGGCACTTTAAAAGGTGTCAATTTACTGAGCTTTTATTTTGATGCAAAATTTTCTTCATTTTTTGACAAAAACAAACTGCTTGACTTATTAACAAATTAAACATTGCCTAGCCCCTGAATAAAACGTTGACAGATCGATACAAAATGACACAGACTATTTTAACGATGTCCTTACCACCTTTAAGGGGCTTGAACATAGTAGTTGTCTATGCAGGGTCAGAAAGCTCTTGGATTTCATCAAAAATAACCTTAATTTGTTTTTTGAAGATAAAGGTCTTACGAGTTTGGAACAAAATGAGGGTGAGTAATTAATGACAGAAAACTTCATTTCTGGGTGAACTATCTCTTTAAGGTTAGGTTTCATTTTAAAATCTTGTTGGATTTTTAACATACCAAATATTAGTACTGGATGTGACAAAACCTTTCCTTTTAACTTTATTTTACACCTTTTTTGCCATATATGGTATTACACACAAAAAACACACCAAAAGGTATTCAAATACAGCATCACTGTCATGCAGCTCTTTTTCAATTACATAACACTTACCTTTTTGTCACTAAGTCCAGACACAGTGTCAATGTACTGCTCTTGGATCATGAAGGCAGCTAAATTAGCTGTGTAACTGGCGAGGAAGATCACAGCAAAAAAGGCCCAGACCAGGACCATAATTTTGCTGGTCGTGCCTTTGGGGTTTTCAATAGGAACAGAGTTGTTGAAGACGATTCCCCACAGGAGCCAGACAGACTTCCCAATGGTGAAAGTTGGACCCCCAGGGGCTATAAGAGAGATACATTCATACATACAATAATTTATATAAATATGATTACATTATATATGTGACCCTGGACCACAAAACCAGTCATAAGGGTCCATTTGTTTATACATAATTTGAAAGCTGAATAAGTAAGCTTTCCACTGATGTATGGTTTGTTAGGATAAGACAACTAGTAGAAAATCTGGATTTTGAGAGTGCAAAAAAATAAAAATACTAAGAAAATCGCCTTTAAAGTTGTCCAAATGAAGTTCTTAGCAATGCATATTACTAATAAAAAATTAAGATTTGATATATTTACGGTAGGAAATTTACAAAATATCCAAGCAATATCCTAATGATTTTTGGCATAAAAGAAAAATCTATAATTTTGACCCATACAGTGTATTTTTGGCTATTGCTACAAATATACTACTTCAGACTTGTTTTGTGGTCCAGGGTCACATATAATCAAAAGTTTGGGGTCTGTAAGAACGATTATAAGAAATGTTTCTTGAGCACCAAATCAGCATATTAGAATGATTTATATAATACACATCTGTACGTCCTCTATAACAGATGTTCTGTCTCTTTGGATTGAATTAGTCACAGATCAGTCCACATGGGCAAACTTTCTTTTCTAGTTCCACCTTGACATCAGTTCTTAATGTGGTCCTTGTGTCTCACACACAGCCACAGAAAAGCCAAGCAATCAATCAAAGTCAAATTAGCAAAGCGACAAACGTTAATTAAACCTCCGAAAAATGACCTTTTACACTAGGAGACAAGTACACACCCTGTCAGCTCGGTTTATGTGGATTGATTAGGCTGCTTCCACAACTATTCTTCCTCTCCTAGAGCTTTGTGTCTGATGGAACGAATACTGTTTGAAAAACCAAGGCTGACCTTTGGCACTGACAAGGCTCCGGTTGTAGCCAACAGGGCTGAAGTATTCAAACACGAACACGGTGACTGCCACAACAGTCAGGCACATTACGAACATCATAACCCACACGGCTGGACTGTAAGGCTCTGCAAAGAGAAAGCGAAAGACACGTTTCAGTTCACAGAAGTCCTTGTAAATATATAAAAATTATCTAACTAACTAAGATTCGGTACACAACTTGTTTTTGTTTGTTATGTAAATGCTGTGCAGTTAGTATAATAATTAATGAACAAATTAGCACAGTCAAAATGGCTTTCGTTTGTGTGCAGTTTGTGATTCAGTAAAAATTTTTTCCCTGTCTAGGATTTAATTAAAAATTTGAATCTAATCAAAACCACCATTGGTAGGAAATATTTAAGACTGCCTGTGAGCATCTTTCATAGTCTATGTGAGGGAGGCCTTGGAAATAGATGGCTAATGATGACTTCTCACCCAGGAAGGCAGAAGGTGAGACTGTTCCGTTGCTTCTGGCCACCATAACACTAATCCCAGTCTCCACAAACGGCACTGAAAAGTCAACAATTTCTGAGCGCTCCTCATTGATGGTAAGAGAGCCAATTGCCATATCTGCACGCTTGTAGAAGACCTTGAACAAGGAGAAAGTGAATGAAAACTTCAGCCAGTCATTTGTGGCAAATACGAAATTCCAAATAATGAAGGCCCCTGTGAACCATAAAACGGGATCCTTCCACAGATGGTGATTTCATGCATAAGAGGGTGAATACGCATACTATATATTCATACATAATACTTATTTGACATACTGCTTGTCGCATACTATATTGTAGACATATTTGGTTTTATAGAATGTCTCCATGCAGCATTAAAACCAGGTAAAAACAATGTACTGTACGTTAGCCAATTTGGAGTAAGTACAGTAGAAAAATCGAAAGTTTGGGGTCAGTTTGTTTCTTTGTGTTTTTAAAGGAACACTCCACTTTTTTTGGAAACAGGCTCATTCTCCAACTCCCCCCGAGTTAATAAGTTGAGTTTTACCGTTTTGAAATCCATTCAGCCGTTCTCCTGTTCTGGCGATATCACTTTTAGCATAGCTTAGCATAGATCATTGAATCCTATTAGACCAATAGCATCACGTTCAAAAATGACCAACGAGTTTCCATATTTGTCCTATTTAAAACTTGACTCTTCTGTGGTTATATCGTGTACTAAGACCGGTGGAAATGCAAAGCTTCAATTTTCTAGGCTGATAAGATTAGGAACTACTTCCATTCCGGCGTAATAGTCAAGGAAGTTTGCTGCCGTAACATGGCAGAAGCAGGAGCAGTAATACCACGCAGCACATGTGCAAATGCTAAACTAGCTGGGAACTCATTTCTGATAATACTCCGCCTGCTTCGGCCATATTACAGCAGCAAACTTCCTTGACTATTACGCCGGAATGGAAGTGTAGTTCCTAATCTTATCAGCCTAGAAACTCGCAGCTTTGCATTTCCACCGGTCTTAGTACATGATATAACTACAGAAGAGTCAAGTTTTAAATACAACAAATATGGAAACTCGTTGGTCATTTTTGAACGTGATGCTACTGGTTTAATAGGATTCAATGATCTATGCTAAGCTATGCTAAAAGTGATATCGCCAGAACAGGAGAACGGCTGAATGGATTTCAAAACGGTAAAAATCAACTTATTAACTCGGGGGGAGTTGGAGAATGAGCCTATTTCCAAAAAAAGTGGAGTGTTCCTTTAAGTAATAATTTTAGTCAGCACAGATGCAACTATAGAAGCCTGTTTCTGCCACTGAATAAAAAATAAAAAGGTAATTGCGTCTCAAAATTCAGATATTTTTTCTCGCACTTGCAAGTTTACATCTCGCAATTCAAACATTTTTTCTCAGAATTGCATGATACAAACTTACAATTCTGACTTTTTTTCTCAGAATTGAGATATAAACTTGCAATTCTGAGAAATGAAGCATTTGTAGCATTTTTGACTTGTTTCTTAGAATTGTGTGACATAAACTCATAATTGCGAGTTATAAAGTCAGAATTGTGAGACATAAACTCACAATTCTGAGAAATAAGCTCAAAATTCAGACTTTTTTTCTCGCAAATGCTAGTTTATATCTTGCAATTCTGACTTTATAAAATTCAATTGCGAGGTATTAAGTCAGAATTGTGAGATATAAACTCGCAATTCTAAGAAGGTATGTCTTTTTTCCCTCAGAATTGCAAGTTTATAACTTGAAATTCCGAGCTCTGAGAAAAAAGTCCAAATTGTGACTTTATATCTTACAATTCTGACTTTATAATGAGTTTGTCACACAATTCTGAGAAAAAGTCAGAATTGCTAGATAAAAACGCAATTGTGGGTTTATAGGCAATTCTGAGAAAAATAGTCAGAATTGTGACTTTATATCATGCAATTCTAAGGAAAAAAGTAAGAACTGGAAGTTTATATCTCACAATTGTGAGAAAGACTTTTTTTTCTCAGAATTGCATGCTAAAAACTCGCAATTCTTTTTTTTCTCAGAATTGAGATATAAACTTGCAATTCTGAGAACGTATCAGTCTTTTTTCCCTCAGAATTGCAAGTTTGTTACTTGAAATTGCGAGCTTGTATCTCACAATTCTGAGAAAAAGTCAGAATAGTGAGATAAAAATGCAATTGTAACTTTAAATGAGGCAAATTCGGAGAAAAAAAAAAGTCAAAATTGTGACCTTATATCTCGCAATTCTGACTCTATAACTCGCAACTGCGAGTTTATATCACATAATTCTGAGGAAAAAAGTAAGAACTGCAAGTTTATATCTCGCAATTCTGAGAAAAAAGGCAGAATTGTGACTATATATCTCGCAATTCTGACTCTATAACTTGCAAACAAATCTGAATTGTGAGAACATGTTGGAATATTTATTTATTTTTTGTTCCAAACTAATAAGACCTTTGTCCATCTTTGGAACACAAATCAAAGATATATGGATTTGGAACAACATGAGAGTGAGGATTTAATGACAGAATTTTCATTTTGGTTGAACTATCGCTTTAATAAGATTACTTGAGCACCAAATCAACATATCAAAACTATTTTATTAGAAGAATCATGTGACACTGAAATCTGGAGTAATTGTAGTGTAACTGCAGTGTATAATACATATATATATATATATATATAAAATGTATACTGGCTCATAACAGTGAAGAGGATATCTGCATTATACGGGTGTCTTGTACATCAATATCAGCCATGTCAATATCCACTATAAACGTGACAAACTACTAAATGTTTTTTTGTGGATATCACAATTAAGACTGTTGCTTGCTATTATAGCCACTAGTTTCCAGATTCCAATTTCTTCAAGGAATAGAAATGGACACGAACCACTAGCCCCGTCATCACACAACTTGTAACATCGCAAATCAGTGTTGACAGATTTGTTTTGCCGTCGCCCGCAATCAGCCTCATGAACGAAAATTCCTTACATCACACTCACGTCAGTCCGGAATTACTATCTAGCTATTATATAATCATTATTTATCTCATTTAATGATCTATTTCTCTCGCGGCGTGAAAAGCATTTAAGCCTTGTATGCGGAGCGAGGGGTTTGCTATCTACTCATCAGCGTGTGAGCAGATGCAGGTGATGAGAACCGATGAAGTGATCAGCAGCTGTGGAAGACACTTAACCACCGGATTAAGTGACACTACACGCAGCAGGAGGTCACAGGATGAAATGTGTCAAGATCGCATTTTAAAGCCAGTTATGCTCTATGAATGCCCTTAACAACTGTTAGCTGCAATAATTGGAGGGTTCAGGAGATCTGTTAAATACGCAAAGAAAACAGGGTGTGAGTAATGCTAGGAAAAGCGCGTTGACACTGTCATAGGAAGCCGATTTATTTTTCGTATCACGCTGTAAACTGTTTTATTTTTGTATTCTCAGATGTTAATTTAGCTCATTTCCCATGAGCTCTGAACTGTTGACATGTTTGAAGTGTGAGTGCGTTTATGTGAGAAAAAGTGAGAGAGAGAAAATGTGCCATTTCATACCTCTCCAATCATCCCGTTCCAGATGCCACGGACCATCTTGCCATGCTTCCCGTTGGTGACCAGATAAAGGTCGTATGAAAACTTGATGGTGCGTGAGAGCTTCTTCAGGATGTCTATGCAGAAACCTTTGCAGCAGAGTTTGGTGTAAGGCTCAGTGTGACCTGTTATACTGCACATAAAAAAAGGGGGAAAAAAATTAATTGCTGCAGGCATTCTGAAACCAAATTATAGCTTTATATTAGAAATTGTCTCAAAATTGCACACAAGTCATATGGACCACCTTTATGTTACTACTAAGCTTGAACTTTTCATGTTTTCATGTCCATGTTCCTTGCAGCCTTGTTCTTTGTTTTAGGTGACTGTTCCTTTAATCCAATCAGGAACCATGGTTTAAAAGGTTAAGTCTCACATGCTTTCATTGAACATTTGGTGAAGAGGATCAAAGCGTATGGTTCTAGGGCAAAACATATGGTGTGACACACATCTGAAAGAAACATTACTGACAGAAAGGATAATTAATTATAACTGGAATAATATAGATGTGAATACGGAAAGAGGAAAGTATCTGTGCTGCCATAAGAGGATACAAAGAACATCACATGACTTCAAATAAAATGCAAAATGTATCTATAGTACTGTACATCTGAGGACTTATCTCTTACTGACCTGAGAAGAACAGTAAATAGTCTATACAAATAAGTTTACTCATATCCTTAAGCACATACTTATGCAAGCTTATTTCCATTATTGAATACAAAATAAAAAAAGGCAATTGTGACTATGTAACAATTTAGAATTTTTACTTGCAGAACTGTGAGATATAAACTCAGATATATATATTAGATCATATATTGCAATACTGGACTGAGTACAAAATTGAGAGATATAAACTCAGAATTGCGAGAAAAAATTTGTGAAATATAAAAAGAATTGTGTTAAGGCTGAGAAAAAAGTCTGAATTATGAAATATAACTTATAGATATAGATCAAAAAGGTAAGTTGCGACTTTTTATTTTACAATTCAGACTTTCCTTACACTTCTTAGTTTATGTCTCACAATTCAGTATTTTTCCCTTTTAGAACTGAGATAAAAACTCTGAATCATGAGTTCATATCTCGCAATACTAAGTTGAGTACAAAATTGAGAGATATAAACTCAAAATTGTGAGAAAAGGTCTGAATTGTGATATAAATTTTGAATATTAAAAAAGGAATTCTAGGATATAAACTCAAAACTGCAAGAATATTATAAATATATATATATATAAATAGAATTGTAAGATACAACTCAAAATTTGCAAGAAAAAATTTTTTTAATTTACTTGAGATACAAATTAAAAAGTTAATTGTGACTTTTCATCTCACAATTAAGACTTTTTCTCATAATTCTTAGCTCACAATTTACACAAGTTTTTCCTTTGATATATAAACTCAGAATTGCAAGTTCATGTCTTGCAGTTTATACGTTGCAATTCTGAGTTGAGTACAAAACTGAGATAAACTGCGAGTTTTATTTTGCAGTTCTGAGTTAATATCTCACAATTCTGAGCTGAGTAAAAAATTGTGAGATTTAAACTCAGAATTGCAAGATAAATTGTGAGTTTTATCTTGCAATTCTTAGTTCATAACTCAGAAATGTGAGAAAAAAAGTTTGAATTATGAGATATAAACTCAGAATATTAAAGAAAGGAATTGTTTGATTGCGTCATCTCACAATTCAGACTTTTTCCTCACAAGCTCTTAGTTTATATCTCTCAATTCAGCATTTTTCCCTTTCAGAACTGAGATAAAAACTCATGAGTTCATATCTCGCAATACTAAGTTGAGTACAAAATTGAGAGATATAAACTCAGATTCGCGAGAAAAAGTCTGAATTGCGATATAAATTTTGAATATTAAAAAAGGAATTATGAGATTTAAACTCAGAGCTGCAAAAATTAATTGCGAGATATAAATAGAATTGTATTAAGGCTGAGGCTAAGAAAAAAGGTCTGAGTTGTAATATACAACTCAAAATTTGCAAGAAAATATGTCAGAATTTACTTGAGATATAAATTAAAAAGTTAATTGTGACTTTTTTCTCATAGTTCTTAGCTCTCAATTTTTCCTTACAGAAATTTGACATATAAACTTACAATTGCAAGAATGTTCATGTCTTGCGGTTTTGAGTTTATACGTTGCAATTTGAGTTGAGTACAAAACTGAGATAAACTCAGAATTGCAAGATAAACACTGAGGTTTATGTTGTAATTCTTAGTTTATATCTCAGAATTGTGAGATATGAACTCAGAATATTAAAAAAAGGAATTCCATGATTGCGTTATCTCACAATTGAGACTTTTGACTCATAATTCTTAGTTTATATCTCACAATTCAGAATTTTTCCTCACAGAACTTTGAGATATAAACTCAGAATTGCAAGTTCATATCTTGTAGTTTTGAGTTTATACGTCACAATTCTGAGTTAAGTACAAATTTATGACATATCAACTGTGAGTTTTATCTTGCAATTCTTAGTTTATATCTCAGAACTGTGAGAAAAACGTCTGATTTGTAAGATATAAACTCTGAATATTGAAAAAAGAAATTGCGAGATACAAACTCAAACTGTGAGAAAAAAAGAATTGCAAGATATAAACAGAATTGTGTTAATGTCTTGCTATTTTGTTTTTATATCTCAGAATTCTGCGATATAAATGCAGAATTCCAACAAAAAAACATTCTGAGTTCATATCTTCCAATTCTGAGTAAATCTCTTTAAAAAAAAGTCTCAATTGTAAGACAAAAAAAATCACAATTGCAATTAATTCTTATGGCATAAATAAGCTTCCATGCATAACAGTAGATATACACAGACTCAAAAGCAAATAAACAACAGCTCTCCTCCACAAACCGCTGTAATTGAAAAACCTGTAGCCCAGAATCTATAAAAGCGGTGTCTTGGTTGTGAGCATTCACAATAAAATGCTTGAAACAAAGCGATGGCCTCCATTAACCGTTAGATGCTGGAGGCACTCAGCAGAGAAACTCTCAGAGCAATAATGATACATCACCTCTAACCTCCCCCAGACCTCCAGTGTAATGAGCTGTACGGGGAGTGGACTTGGGCGGAGGGCCGGCAATGCAGGGTGTGCGGCACTGGCAGCAACCATAACAAAGAAAGACAAATGAAGTGTTTGGAAAGATGAGAGTCTCCCTCTGCAAGCGGTCTGGACGTAACATAAACAAGCCTGTCTCTGTTCTAGTCTGTCTCACCACCTGCAAACGGCGCTGGCGCTTTGGGTTAAGTGGGCTGTGAATTGAAGATGAGCTGTTTAATCAGTCAAACACATACACGGGCATGAAGCACAAGGGACAGAGATGAAGAGAAAGTCGGTGTCAAAGAGCAGCAGTCTGTTTCCTGGCATAATGGACACAGGCACACAAACACACTGGGTGCCTAGGGAGTGCCAATCAATTATTTCTCCTTTAAACAAAGTTAATTACAGTACATTGAGTAATATGGATCTCTGTTATCATTGGCGTACAGTCAGTTATTGTGAAACCATCGCAGCTGGATGAGACATTGGCATGACCTATCTATTGCAGAAATGGGTGTAGCACATCGATCCGGTTGAAGTGGACTAATGCATTTCATATCCAAACACAGCTTCACATTAGTGCCACAGTCTACTGACCTTGATATACGTGGCATCAAAAATGGCAGTGACTGTAGTGGATGCTCTGACTTTAGTATATACAGTCAAACCAAAATTTATTCAGACACCTTCTACATTTCTCACATTATCAGTTTATTCGCTATAGTTTAGAAAATTATCATAAATATGACAAGAACTCAGAGTTAAACTGTCAGAACAAATTCATCTTGATAATGTCAGAAAAATTTGATAGAAAGGTATGTAATGGATTACAATCACCCAAAAATTCAGACAACTGTTAGTTTGACAATATTTGCACGACTATCAATGTTTGGTGACCAATTACAAAGCAATGCTTAATTTTGTTCAGTCTGTGGTGTAAAAAGGTCACATTAGCAATTAAAGAAGAAACACTTAAGCAAAACATGGTCAGGATCCATGGATCCAGGATCTGAATAATTTTCGGTCCCAATTTTTTTTTTTTTATCAGTTTTACTGGTAGTTTACTGTATGAAGAATTTTTGGGTATAATATGAGTTTACTGTATTTTGCTATCCTCACTTACATAAATGAACTATAGTGTCCTGCACCCACTACTAAAAGATATAAAAATTATATCTGGTGTCTGAATCATTTTTTTTTTTTGACTGTACATTATAAAAAAGTATCAATTTTACTGGTAGTATGTTTTTAGTGGCATTTTTAGTGTTATAATTTTAGTGGTAGTCACTGTATGACGAATTTTTGGGTATAATATGTCACAGTTTATTTTTTCCTTTATTTTGCTATCCTCACTTACATATTTTGAAAATAAAGTCAAAATTATGAGAATAAAGTCGTAATATTTCAAGAATATAGTCAAAATTACGAGAATAAAGTCAAAGTATTTTGAGAATAAAGTCGAAATATATTAAGAGAATAAAGTCGTAATGTTTCAAGAAAAAAATTAAAAATCTGCCGTGACAGATCGCTGTATTCACTTCAGTTTAGGCGGCATGTGAGCCATCTTTCCGATTACAACAATAAGACATTCGTTTCACTAAATTAGGCTATGCCTTTTTCCCATGCCTTCATTTTTCTATCTTGCTGTCAACTTAAAATAAAAAGGAAAAACACATTTATTATTTGTATTTCGTGATAAAATTGATAGAATTTGAAAGCTGATTTGTTCTATATTAAAAGCAACAAAGCACAAATAATGAATGGAAGACATTAAATATTATGTCCAATCATTTACTATAATACCATAAATAAAACAGCTTGTGAATATTCACTTAATGTTATATACCTCGAAAAAGACAACAATACTGTATAACGTATGTTATATATATAACAAGCCCAATTCAACTTATAGAACTTTTGAAAAATTTGTTTAAAATTGAGGCTTCTTCAACCCGGTAAAATTACACAGCCAGTCGGATGCCACATTTTTATTCAAATAAAATCCAGAGGCCTGGCAACTTCTGGTGCTCTCAATTTCGGGCTTTTGCATGCAAAATATAGACTATACCCTCAAAATATTATAACTTTAATTTCTACAATTTAAATTCTCGAAACATTTTGACTTTATTCTTGAAACTTTTAAACTTTATTCTCATAATATTTTGACTTTACTCTCATAGTATTTCAACTTTATTCTTTTTATATTTTGACTTTATTCTCATAATATTTTGACTTTATTTTCCAATATTACGACTTTAATCTTACAATATTACTTTTTTTTTTACTTGGCACTAAAACTCTGTCATACCCTCAAGCCATCCTAGGTGTATATGGCTTTTTTCTTTCAGACCAATATAATTGGAGTTATATTTAAAATGTCCTGCCTCTTCCAAGCTTCATAATGGCAATGAATAACTTTTGAGATTTTGAAGTCCAATAAAGTGCATTCATCCATCATAAGAAAGTGGTCCACACAGCTCCAGGGGGTTTATAAAGCCCTTCTGAAGTGAATCAATACATTTGTGTAAGAAAAATATCTAGATTTAAAACTTCTTAAACCATTTCTCTAGCTAGGATGCACGTTTTTGGACTTCAAAATTTCAACAGCCATCCACTGCCATTATAAAGCTTGGAAGAGCCAGAACATTTTACATACAACTCTAATTGTATTCATCTCGAAGTAGAAAGTCATATACACTTAGGATGGCTTGAGGGTGAGTAAATCATGGGGTAATTTTTACTTTTGGATGAACTATCAGTTTAAATAGTTAAATTTTGTCTGTGTTTGTGCAGTTGAACTTGACTCCAAACTCTAAAGTTACTGAGATAAACTGTTTGTGGCAACAAATCCTGGTCTTCCCAACCATATTTTGGTATACTTTTACTTTTTGGCATAAATTTCTATGAATGACTAATTAACATATGTAAAACACATTTGTAGACAAGAATTGGGACTCATACAATAAGCTCATAAATTCAGTCACACATGAAATGCCTATTGTTGCCTCAGGTCCAATTAAAAGCAGTTGTCACACTTTCCAGAACTTCCTGAACACCAGTGCCAATTAGCATGAAGGTTTGTGATGGGCCCACAGCAGAACGTCACCATTATGGTTATTGATCATTGTTTCCCCCTCAGCCATCACACGCTCCCCAAGGGGTGATTACTCTGCTTTATGATTTATTTACACTCTCTCCCCTCAGCATGGAGCCATAATGAGCCTGTCATCTCTCTCTCTCTGGGCACGACACACTCCTCACTCACCATGTGTTACCTCCAGAGCTGCACAATTCACTGAACCTGCTTTCATTTACCTGAGGGAACCAACGACAAAACTTTTGGAATTACACTATTTTACCATTCACGTCTAGGAAATCCACCGACAGAGGAAAGCAAATTACTGTGATCAAGGAGTCACAGGTTTTAAATTGCAAGTTTATGCCTAGGGCAAGGAGGGTTGAGGGATTAATTGCTGGAATGAGCAAAACAATTCCTAATAATAGGTTCGGGGTCTTCAATCCAGTGAGCTTCTGTTTAAATCATTAAGCCCTCTGGTAAATGAAGATGAGACTTGCTGGCATTCACAAGCACACTAGTAGCCGAGTTTGGGAGCCTCCAAGGTGCTTAAGTTGGGTCTCATTTCCATTTTTAGAAACACTATAAAATCCTAGTGAGTGAGACTTTTTAACAGGCTTTAAGGTGAATTCTCATTAAGGCTGCTAAATAGGACTCAGTTATATATCAGGGGCATTTCCTTCAAGGAGGCAAGGGAGGCAGTGCCTCATCAGAAAATTGAATGAGAAAAAAATTGTATAATACAAAAATAAAACAACGCAAACATTACAAAACATGCATAAAGTGTATTAATCCGTTAAAACTGTCCAACAGCAATACCGGCAGGCAAAGTTAAAGCAGGAGTCCATGTCTCTCTCGCTTCCCTTGAGCCCATTGAGTTTTAACATTAACATACCAGGCAAAAGTCACGTGAGAGGAGACAATGCCTCCATTGCAATATGACTGGTTATGTTCGGCTGTGATTGGTTCAAGTGATAAATCCTGCCTCTTGTGTTTGTGCGCCTTTCGTGTTCGCAAATCAGTCTGAATGAACAATATAATGGCATTTATGGGAATACTGATAAAAAAGTAAGTAAACAACTTAAGACTTAAATAACAAGACGAAAATGGCATGAAAACAATCTGTGTTTTTACTGAGTAATCAGCTTGATGATTGAAAAATCAGTTTAAAATGACTGATGATTTGAAAAATTCAAAAATAGTTTACAAATAAAATATATTTTTTAAATTGTGACTGTTGAATTATTATTTTGAAATAAATGTAAAATGCTTAAAGGATTAGTTCACTTCCAAAACAAAAATGTACAGATTATTTACTTAGCCCCTTGTCATCCAAGATTTTCATGTCTTTCTGTCTTCAGTCGTAAAGAAATGATGTTTTTTGAGAAAAATATTTCAGGAATTTTCTCCGACTTCAACGGTGCCTGCAAGTTTGAACTTCCAAAATGCAGTTTAAAAGCAGCTTCACATGGCTCTAAACGATCCCAGCCGAGGAAGAAGGGTCTTATCTAGAAAAACGATTGGTTATCTTCTAAAGAAATTACAATTGATATACTCTTTAACCTCAAATGTTCATCTTGTCTAGCTCTGCGATGTGTATGCGTACTCTGTGCACTCTGGTTCAATACAGTTAGGGTATGTTGGAAAAACTCCTGATCTCATCTTCAAAATCATCCTACATCGTTGCAGAAGTACGGACTCAGTGTTCACAAAGTGAATGTGCAAAGAAGGTCAAACACCCTTTACAAAAAAGGTAAAACAGCAATGTAGGATGATTTTAAAGTTGGAGGAGAAAATGAGATATGAGTGTTTCAACCTACCCTAACTGTGTTGAACCAGATTACACAGAGTATGCATGGCAAAGCTACACAAGATGAGCATTTGAGGTTAAAAAGTATAAAAATGTGTATTTTTTTTTTTAGAAAATGACCTATTGTTTCACTAGATAAGATCCTTATTCTTTGGCTGGGATCAGTTAGAGCCCTTTGAAGCTGCACTGAAGCTGCATTTTGGAAGTTCAAACTCATGTGCACCATTGAAGTCCACTATATGGAGTTAATTCCTGAAATGTTTTCCTCAAAAATCATAATTTCTTTATTACTGAAGATAGAAAGGCATTAAAATCTTAGATGACAAGGCGTAAGTAAATTATCTGGAAATTTTTGTTCTGGAAGTGAACTAATCCTTTAAAAACTTGATGAGATTCAAACATGGCTTTAATAAAAAGAATACTGATTATATTGTTAATGTAAAAAATATTATATAGATTTTTTTTTTCTTTTCTGATAGTGTAAGTAATGTTATTTAACCAAGAATTTTTCATGGACAAATTACTCAAATGATCCTTTTACCTGAACTGACTCAATCCGATTATACCATTTCTCAAGCTTTGTCATCATTTTTGGAGCACAACTGTGTATGAACATAACCTGAATGAAGATTCTTCTTTTAGGTGAACTATGCCTTTAAATAATACTCCAGTAAAGTAATTAGCTGCATCTTGAACTTTCTACTATTTCACAGATGCAACACCCCAATAAAGTGTGTAAAAAGCTTGCTGGACTGTAACAAGTTGCATATGTTAAGTGACTCTCACAGCATATTGCTAAATGGGGATGTTTGCCAATTTTGTGTAGGCTTTAAGACTTTTCTTTTTAATTAGCAGACTCTGCTTTTTCTTGTTTTCCAGAAACAGCTGGCAAATATATAACATTGAATGTTAGACATTTTCACCTAAAACTTTCTCGGCTTCAGATGATCTTGTTTGTGTTTGTACGGTGACTCATTCTACAAAGTGAAAAGGTTGCTGTCGCTTATTTTATAATTATTAATGGGTACCTATTATCACTGTAGCTGGGACAATCCATCCAGTGGACACTCTTTATTGCTCCCCTTAATAAGAGACCATTCATTTTTAGGATCAATGCAATCAAATTAGTACGTTTGCATGTGCAGCAGAGAGAGGATGATCTAATGTGGGGCCTTTTAGATACTGGTCTCATAAACAAGCTCATTTGAGGAATATCTTTGTAAACCACCACAGATGTTGACCTTTTGAAGTCACTTTCACAGATGTACCTTTCAGTCCTGTTGGACTGCCGGCGACACGGCACAGTATTGCGCACACAAGTGCCTGTGGCAGGATCGACACTCTCCACGATGACAAAAGGCCTCTCCTCCAGCGTGGCCACAGTCAGGTGGCGGTTGTCAGACACAGGCTCAAGGAAGCTGCCGTAACGGGGCCATACAGGGTATCGCATCTGCAGTATGCCTCCCTCGTAGCTTCCTACCTGTGGAGGGTTTCAGAAGTGGTTTAAATGTGGATTAAACTTTAAGAACTGCAAACGAAGCAAAGGTGTTCTTCATTGACTTTTATTGTTTTTACACTGAGCTAATTATACTTTTTATCCCTTAAATCTAAAGCAAACTCTGCATTTTTAGTTTTCATTAACCCTGTAAAGCCTGAAATAAAATAATAGTCAGAAAACTACATCAGACTTATATGGAACTCCTACTTAAACACATTCAGAGGCCAAAAATATGCAATTTGGTGAAGTTCCTGCTATTTATATGGCCAAAAAGTAAGATGAAATTCTGAGATTATAATGTAAATCAATTAGATATTTATAACAATACAGCAGACTACTTGCAGCTTTCACAGAGGCTTTTGATATTTCAATACTCAGTATGATCAAAGCTCTGTAGTTTTTATTGTGGATTCATGTACATGTTTTATTTACCAAAAAAGTATAAACTATGCGGAAAATGCAGATGAAATCAGATTTCAGTCATAAAAATGGAATTTACTGTATAACGTGGAATGTCACAGAATTTACCAAATTATGAATAATAAATCATAAGAAGCTCAGTACACTTAAATCAATACGTGATATGGACTAGTGTCTGTGAATATTAAGACACAAAAATAAAATTTAAATATGAATCCTTTACTTCACAACACTACTGTTTTTACTGTATGTTTGAACAAATAAATGCAGCCTTGGTGAACATATAAGAGACTTCATCAAAAACATTAAAGAATTTAACCGACCCAAACTTTTGAATGGTATATATATATCTAATTTGAATTCTGCTGAAGGCATTTTCAGAATATGTGTGCTACCCAAATAATGACTAAAAGTAAGTCTTCGAGAACGGGCCAGGTGGTGCATTAGACCAGGCGCTCATCTCCTGTTTCCAAAATGCATCACAAACTGCTTGACAATTGCATTTACAACATAATTACCTATACAAACTTGTGTAACCAAGTTCTTCTGCGCAAAAGGCTGCACGACGTGCGTGTTGCCGTTAAATACACAGGGCATGGATTTCTGCGTGCATAGTCTTCCATTAAACTGCGTTGCTTTTAGAAGCGTCAATTCAGTTGTTGCATATAGTTTATTGTTTTATTTCGGGATTATGAAAGTGAATTATAACTCAAACTTGAGATTTTACTGGGGCACAGCAGATTCTCACTGGGGCACGTGCCCCAGTAAAAAGGGTCTAGCAACGCACGCACCTGCGGCTTCATAGCTGCATCCATGTTTGCACGTCTCATTTGATGTGGTAATTTCACAGAAGTTGAAGATTCGTTCTCGCCCCCTACAGTGCAATTTGACCAGGTATACGTCATCCGCGCTAAAATATCAAGGTGAAAGTCATCATATCTTACGTAGTTTAGACCCAGCTCCCAACCCAACTTTGAGAATAGATTAATGGCGATATTTTTTTCATCGCCCGATAAGAGTCTCACGTTAACGCAGCACGTTAACGCCGATAACAGCCCACCACTAATATATATATATATATATATATATATATATATATATATATATATAATTAAACCATTAAAATGGAATCCAGAAAATTAATGGACAACAGAACTTAGTAAAATAATAAAAATAAAACTGAATTCGAGAAAAAATTCATAGGGCTTTAAAAATAAAATAAAAAATTCTAATTAATTGATTGATTTGGTTACTATTTTTTAAATGCAACTATAAAAACAGAGTCTAGAAATGTTAAAATGAAAAAAAAAAAAAAAAGGAATCCTGAAAAATTTCAATAAAAAAAAAGGAATTTGGAAAAACATTGCACGGTTTCATAGGGCCTTGGGTTAAAACACACTTTTTGATAGGCAAAACCACACAAACATTCAAGCAAATGACAAGAGTGATAAAGGAAAATGTTCCCAAGTCCAGTTTATGGTGTCTTCCTCAGGGGTATGTTGTATTTTTCATTAACTGTTTAATACAACACATTATTCGTTTGTCGAACCATCAGTGTGATGTATAATCAAATATCCCAAAGCTTTCTTATGCTATTCTCTTTTATTGCTCTTATTTTTATTTTTATTTTTTTTTTTTGGATTTTTCCTCTGAACTTGGAATAAATTTGTAATAATGGTTAGAATTTATACTACTCCAGTAATGAAGGTGTTGCACAAAGCCGTAAATCTCCTAGGGCTCAGAGGCTCACGAGGAATCTACAGAGCTGTTTGTAGACTGTGGAAAAGCCCTATTATCCAGAGAGAGCTCAACCCACTGGTCCAGCTCAGCTTAAAAGAGACTATGGAGAGCCAGTTTCAGAGCTGCCTCTTCTAAAATTTCCCAAGAACCCATGCGTCACACCAAAATACCAAGAGAGGAGAAGTACAAATCTGCTGTCCGTCCCTGGGACCCTGTTTTACAGGTACATGAGAGAAGAACATACACTCCTAAAATCTAAAAGCTGCAGTCCATTAGCTGGTGGTGTACAAAAGTGTGACCCCAGCTGCTCTGTTTGAGCAAATAGTTTAGCATCTGTATTCCCAAACCATGTTTGCATCATATTTTGCGCAAAAGAGCTAAAAAAAAACACCACTGTTGCACATCCTTTCACTACAAAAGACAGGAAACCTCAGGAAAGTGTTGCACTAATTGTGCAGCAGCTGTTTGACAGCCCTTCCCAAATGCAGCGGAGGCTTTTCGGATTGGGAATTGTAATCCATGTTTGGTTATGGTATTAGCTGTGAGAGGAAGTGAGCGTGATAAGCCTCGGCAACAGGGATTTATTGAAGAATCATTCATAAACTTCAGCAGAACAAACAGATTCAATCTCCGGACTCCAGGTGTGAATATCATGACAGCCTGGTGGCACATCACATCTGATCATTAGCAATGACGACAAGAGCACTAAAGAACATTTTATTTGCACATTAAATGAGGGCTGTGTCGAGAAAACTGTTCTTTATATGTAAAGAATGAATCCAGACAAAGCCTGGCAGTTATTTCTGGCTGTTTTAGTGAGCAATTTCAGACCAGTGACTGAAATAGGCTGTGTAGTGAAAGTGAGAGGTATAGTAATTCAGCAGAATATAATGGCTGTAATAGCAGGGTATTCTATTCTTGTTCTAAGGCGCGAACCAGATTTCAGTTAGAGCAGATATCTGTTATTTGGAATAGCCTATTTCGTTTTACAGCTGCCTAGCATAGCTGGGGTGCTTCAGCAGAGATTTTCAAAAACCAATGTCTGCCCAAACATTAAACCAAGTCATCATGTACTTAAACTACAACAGCATTTTGTCTATTGCAGTGATTCTCAACTGGTGAAACGCAACTGAAAATGGATCACAGGTCTGTTCTACTTTTCAAATGAATCTTAGAGATCACGGCCAAAGTTCAAAGCTCAGTTCAAAGCTCAGTAACTTGCAAAATAGTATTAAGACTTGTATGGCTTAATATAATGTACATGATATCTCTTACTGAAATATGTAGTAGTAAACCCCTGAAATATTTACATTATTTGGGCTACTGGCGCTACCTGTTGCTATTTTTACCGCAACACAACTCAGAATACACAACTTGAGAAAAAAAAACTGATATGATGCCACATTGTGCGGCTTTTGGTAGTAATTTTCAGCCGAAGGGCAACAAGAGAAGTGATGCAAGTCTTCACTGCTTTCTTATTGATAAGAAGAGGAGAAAAGAATGGGAAGATGCCTGTGGACGAATAAAACATACTAAATACCTGCATTTTTGTTCTCTCCACTTTAGCCCTGATGCCTTTGAGGCTTTTAGTAGACCACAGCAGCACCAGAAATGGCAGAGACAAGAAAGGCTAGATGCCATCCTGGCAGGATTTAAAAATGTCTATGCTTGTCATGACTTGTTTCTCAGCGCTGAATTCACTTGATATCAGGGGTGTTTAGACTCCTTGTGGGGAAAATCAATGCTACGTCATTTGGTTTAACCAAATTTACACTTATATCCATTGTTACGTATAAGCTCTTTCAGTAGGTGGTAAAAATAGCAACAGGTAGCGCTAGTAGCTCACCGAGTGCAAACATTTTACGCTGCCGAAATAATGCCGCCCTCCCATAGTCCAAAATATGTGTAAAGCAATGTGGATTTGTTTAAATAATGTCAATTTAAATGGGTTTTTCTACTACATATTTCAGTTAGAGACATCATTTACATTGCCTTGCGAAAGTATTTAACCCCTTTATTTTTTTTCACATTTTGTTATGTTGCAGCCTTATGTTAAACTGCTTTAAATTACTTTTTTCAACTACATCAATCTACACTCTATACACCACAATGACAAAGCATAATAAAGACTTGTAACAACTTAACAGTTTCTGAGAAATAAAAAACTCAAATGATTCCATTGCATAACTGTTCATACTCTTTTCTGAGACACTTCAAGTGGAGTTAACCTGTGGCAATTTCATTTGAATGAGTATGGTTCGGAAAGGCACACACCTCTACATAAATGGTCTAACAGCTGAAAATGAACCAAGCCTCTAAGGTCAAAAGAACTGTTTGTAGAGCTCAGAGACAGGATTGCATCAAGCCACACATCTGAGAAAGAGTTAAGAAAAAATTCTGCTGCACTTAAGGTTCACAGAAGCATGTAGCCTCCATTATCCTTAATGGAAGAAGTTTGGAATCTAGTCTTCTATGTATCTAGTCTGTATGGTGGTGTGGATAAACTCAGTCCTCTCCTCAGTGAAGACACATGAAAACCAACTTGGAATTTGCAACAAGCACCTAAAGAACTCTCAGACTGTTATAAACAAGATTCTCTGGTCTGGTTAACCTCAATTCCAAGCATCATGTTTGGAGGAAACTAGGGACTGCTCATCACCTGCAGAGTACCATCCCAAAGGTAAAGTGTGCTGGTAGCAGCCTCATGCTGTGGGGCTGTTTTTCAGCACCTGAGACTGCAGAAGGGGAACAGCTCAACACATCAAAATATAGAAACAGCCTTAATGAAAACCCAGTCCAGAGCATCCACGAACCTCAAACTAGGCAGGAGGTTCATCTTCCAAAATGACAATAACCCTAAGCACACAACAAGAGTGGCTTATAGACAACTCTGTGAATGTCCTTGAGTGGCCCAGCCACAGCCTGGGCTTGAACTAGGGTTGTGTAATATATCGAACGATATTGTGAGGCGCGTTTAGTCAATGAAGCCGGTGCTTTGATTAGTCACGATTAGTAAATCGATTAGTAAATCTCTGACAAGCTACGCCATATCGAGCTTAATATCGCATTCGATATTTAGCGCGATATGGCGTAGCTTGTCAGAGATTTACGTCTCTGTGTATCAATTGCCGCTCCAGCGGAACCTGAGCGGAACGCACGTGATGGAGATTTACTACTAATCAAAGCACCGGCTTCATTGAATAAACGCGCCTCACAATATCGTTCGATATATTGCACAGCCCTAGCTTGAACCCAATCAAATATTTCTGGAGAAACCTGAAAATGCCCATCCAAGCTGACAGAACTTGAGAGATGAAGAGGTGAGGAAAAGAATCCAGATAACTGCCAAATGCAGATGTGCAAATTTATCGCATCATACCCAAAAAGACTTGAGGCTGTAAAGGTGCTTCAATTAATTACTAAGTTGAATACTTATGCAATGTATTTATTTCAGTGTTTTATTTTTAATAAATGTGCAAAGTTGTCACAAATCTGTTTTGTGCGTTGTCACTATGGTGTATGGAGTGTAGATTAGCATTCCAACGTTCCACCTACAAAACGTTTTGCATTGAGTTAGGTTTGAAAAACAACATTCAAAAGAACTGTGAAAAGAACTTCGATCATGTTCTTTCCTCGATATGATATTTTTGCAAATCGCCAACTCTTAATGGGAAGTAAAAAACAATATTCAATGCAAATAAAAATTTCAACTACCCAAAAGTACCTTATTTATTTTTAATACAAGTAGAAATAGCATTACAATATTTCCCATATGCTTGTTTGTTGATGTCAAAGGAAGAGCAACCCATCAAGCCCTACATATTTGTCAGAAGCAAGGCAAATTAGGCAGAATTTCCAAAGATGGCACTGTTTTTGTTTACTTGCGGACAACAAATAAGCTTCATACTGTTTTGGGTTGCCACTTGATGTCCAAGGCAAAGTAACTGGGTCCTTCAGCAAAACCAAGCCTCCTACATTTCCTTCCAAATCATGCTCTAATTACACAGATGTACGAGGTCATTTTTAAAACCAGTGTTTTCCACAGACTGATCTGCGTCATTTGGGCTTTTGTCTGTCTTGGAGAATCTATCAAGGTACCAGCAGAGAAACACAGTCTCGGTGCTGTCAGTACGCCTGTACTTTAAAATAGGGAAGCAATGATTCATCTCGCTAATGACTTCAGCACACAACATGAGCAGGGTGTGCACAGCATAGGAAAGTGAGGCGGTGCAGAGAGTGTCAATGGGAGCGTGAGAGGGGCTACAGAGCAAGGTGACCAGATATAGATAAACTGTTATGTCACACAGAGGGGGGCCAGGTGAGCCGTGAAGGCCAGAGGAGGGAGTTAAAACTGAAGACTGAATTGAAAAGAAATCTATCAAATCTCTTTTGCAGCTCCTTCACATGTAACTCTACTTGTTAACAGGAGTACGAATTACTCTCACTAATTGCGCAGTTTATTTGCACACACCGTCTGCATTGTTTTAATGCTTAATTTACTAAAGGAATTATGCAAATTAGCAAACACACCTGCAAAATCTGTGCTAAACGGTATTTGTATAACACACTAAATAGAGCAGACTCTGCTGGAACTGCACAGTACCGCTCCACCACTGTGATCCAGACATCTGATTCGGCTCTTTAAAAGAGCAAAATTCACTTGTCGACAACGTGGCTGGATGCATGCCCAGTTACAACAGTTTTCATTTGATCGTCATTTGATGAATTACTGCTGTCATGATTAATAGAAAATGTAGTCAAACATCTCTTTTCAATTAAATTCCCACATATGTCTGCTAACAGTGCAATGTTAATTCTGCTGTGCAAAAAGCGATGAATTTTGTGAATAAGACAATGTGTAATGAGTCTAATAATTTACATAGAAAGGAGGCTTTTATGTAAATGAAAGCTGAAAAGAATGACAGCTAGCTCATTTAAATATTTAATTTAAATTGCACCACATTCAGTAGCTGGTTAAACTAGATTGCTGAAATGCCACATACAATATAATAGTGGTGCAAAAGTAAATCCAGCCTGTGAAATTTACAGACAAACAAGGTTATTTTCAAAATGAGGTTACAAAAGAATTTGACCCAGTAATATTTATTTCAGTCTTAGATGACAACACACACATCTAATATCCGAATCCTCTAATCCATCTAGAGGATGGTGTGATGACCGGATGTAAATTTGGATGTCAGTTTGATCTCTATTTATTCCCCTAATCTCTTTTTGTAGTCAGGTGGTGTTCACACATTGCCAGACGGCCTACACATGTCCCTATCACAGAGGCCAAAATGCTGGAGGGCTGGCCATGTGAGGAAGAAAGGACTGTTTCAGAGAGCCAAGTGTAATTGCATCATGACCTGGTGTGGATGGTAATAAATCTCTAGCGTTGGAGAAGCCTGTGAAGCTGGCTTTATGATGCTTGTCGTATTAATGGGAAAATCTGTGATCAATAAAAGCTAAAAGTTATTGAAATGGTCCAACATATCAGAAAAAGCTGTCAATATCTTATAATAAAAGGCAAGGAGAATTAGAGCGACAATATTTTTGAAACTAGTCTCTGGAGGCTGCATTTATTTGATACACTAAAAATACACTAATAAGAGCAATATTGTGAAATATTATTAAAAATAACTGTTTTCTATTTTGATATATTTTAAAATGTAATTATTTCTGTGATTGCAAAGCTGAATTTTCAGCATCAAGAAACTCAAGAAACATTTCTTATTATTATCAGTGTTGAAATTGCTTAATCTTTTTGTGAAAACTGTGATACACTACCATTCAAAAGATTCTAATCAATAAATGCTGTTCTTTTGAAATTTCTATTCAAAGAATCCTGATCCTATTTTCACAAACATATTAAAGGATTAGTTCACCTAAAAATTAAAATTCTGTCATTAATTACTCACCCTCATGTCGTTCCAAACCCATAAGACCTTTGTTCATCTTTGGAACACAAATTAAGATATTTTTGATGAAGTCTGAGAACTTTCTGACTCTGTATAGACAGCAATGCAACTGACATGTTCAAGGCCCAGAAAGTGAGTTAAAGGGTTAGTTCACCCAAAATGAAAATTAGCCCATTATTTACTCACCCTGAAAGCATTCTAGGTATATATGACTTCCTTCTTTCAGATGAATCCAAGGTCTGAATAAATGTGAATAAAGGTCTCCTGTAGTGAATTGATGCATTTTTGTAAGAAAAATATCCATATTTAAAATGTAATAATTACTTTTCTCTAGCTTACACTAACTGTTGCACAAGGAAGCCATCCAGGGCGGATGCGTATGTGCCTTTGAGTCTCATGAAAGGTTTGTTTACAGGAGCAGGGGCAAGGACAACCCAGTGTTCTCTTGGTTTACCGAAATCCTCCATTATTTTTTCTTTACAAATCCTCAGTTTGTCCTGTAATTTGTGAATATTTTTTTGTTTACTTCTCTCCACTGCGTGTTCGTGTTCATAACTTCTGAGCGGCACAAGCACAACACCAATGTCCCACATCATCCGCCCATGGCGGCTTCCATGTACAACTGCATAAGCGTAAACTAGATTAAGTTATTATTGCATTTTAAATATAAATATTATTCTTACAAAAACACATCGATTCGCTACAGGAGACCTTTATTCACCGCCCGGAGCCATGTGAGGCAATTTTAATCATGAATGGATGCGCTTTATTGGACTGTTGACAAGAAACATTGCCATAATAGAGCTTGGAAGTGCCAGGATCATTTTTTATATAACTCCGATTACACTCTTAAAAATAAAGGTGCTTTAAAAGGTTCTTCAGACCGATGCCATAGAACAGTGGTTCTCAACAGGGGGCCGGAGAGATCAGAAGGGGGGCGCAAATTGTTTTCCAGAAAAAACAGACAAGGCATTATTTGGGTACTGGGTGTATTTTATTGCATTTCACGTTTCATGTACAGTAGAACAGATATTCTAAACCGGTGGGCCTCCAGGGTGCTGCGAGATAGCTTAAAATTCATTTAAATATTATCTTAAAATTGTTTAATTTCATTATTAATGTTTTAAATGAAAATGATCAAAGCACGGTCTCTCTCGTGTTCTGTGATTGATTGCTTTGGACTCGACGCAGCAAGTTTCTACGCACTGTTAAATACAGACTGAACGGCAGCACAAAACTTTCAACCGCTGCACAAAACTTCATTTTAGAGACCTGCAAGGGACATATTTTTTAGTCCCGCTCCCGCAAGTTTCTGTCCCGCAGAAATATCGTCCCGCTCCTAATGTAATATATGTTATTTCGTCCTGCTCCCGCCCGCGACATTCATGCTTTGTCCCACTTCCACCCGCAAAAGTAACCTATACCCCCCCAGGGAGTGCAGGCCATTACTTCATCTCTTCGCTGCATGAAACAAACCGTCGCGCTAATGTAGAGTTAAAGATGATCAGAGTTATAGTAACAAACTTGCGCGTGCCTAATGTATGACACTCTGGTATATCAGAGTCGTACATTAGGCATGCATAAGTCCGCTATTGATTCACAAACTATTCATGCTTTCGGGGCTCTGATCCATAGATCCACATTTTTGCGTGAAATTTCAAAATATTTGTATAGTTGTCAAAATTAATGTCCTGTGAGTGTTTTATAATAGATGTTCACCCATAGAGGAGGATCTTCTGAGTGTCAGTGGGGTTTATGCACATATGAGCACCAGCATCAACAGACTTAAAATATATTTGCTGTATTTTTCATTTGTATGTATGTTTTGTAATGGATACAAACAGTAGATATTCAGTCAGTCCAGTTTAAATG
>NC_133382.1:28599083-28634658 GCF_049309525.1 Garra rufa | reverse complement strand
AGACTAGGTGCTCATCTCCTGTTTCCAAAATGCATCACAAACTGCTTGACAATTGCATTTACAACATAATTACCTATACAAACTTGTGTAACCAAGTACTTCTGCGCAAAAGGCTGCACGACGTGCGCGTTCCCGGTAAATACACAGACGCGCACGGGCATGGATTTCTCCGTGCTTTGATTAAACTGCGTTGCTTTTAGAAGCGTCAATTCAGTTGTTGCATATAATTTAATGTCTTTATTTCGGGATTATCAAAGTAAATTATAACTCAAATTTGAGATTTTACTGGGGCACAGCAGATTTTCATTGGGACACGTGCCCCAGTAAAAAGGGTCTAACAACGCACGCACCTGCCCTGAAGCGGCTTCATAACTTCATGTCTGCACGTCTCATTTGATGTGGTAATTTCACAGAAGTTGAAGACTCGTTCCCGCCTCCTACAGTGCAATTCATATAGGTATACGCCATCCGCGCTAAAATATCAAAGTGAAAGTCATCATATCTTACGTAGTTTAGACCCAGCTCCCAACCCAACTTTGAGAATAGATTAACGGCGATATTTTTTTTATCGCCCGATAAGAGTCTCACGTTAACGCAGCACGTTAACGCCGATAACGGCCCACCACTAATATATATATATATATATATATATATATACATATATGTATATGTATATGTGTGTGTTAAAATGTTAGAACAGAGCAGAGGGTTTTCTTTTAAATTCAAAAGAATAGCTTTAATTTAAAGTTAATTTGAATTTTTTTTTTTATTTTTTATAACATGCAGTAGAAGAATAAAAAGGCAAAACAAATGTTTTGGTTATTAAAACAGGTTTAAAAATAAACATCTTTAGAGGAAATGTCAGGTATGGGGGGCCTTGCAAAATTGACCGAAGCAGGAGGGGGGCCCGGCCTAAAAAAGGTTGAGAACCCCTGCCATAGAAGAACCATTTTTGGTTCCACAAAGAACCATTCAGTCAAAGGTTCTTTAAAGAACCATCTCTTTCTTACCTTTTTATAATCTGAAGAACCTTCTTTCGCCACAAAGAACCTTTTGTGAAACAGAAGGGTTCTTCAGATGTTAGAGGTTCTTTATGGAACCATTTAGACAAAAAAGGTTCTTCTATGGCATCGTGAAGCACCTTTATTTTTAAGAGTGTAGATTTTTCTGAAAGAAGGTAGTCATATACATCTAGGATGCCTGGAGGGTAAGTAAACAATGAGCTAATTTTCATTTTTTGGGTGAACTAAACCTTTAAGACATCATTAAAATAGTCCATGGGACATCAGTGGTTCAACTTTAATTTTATAAAGCAACAAGAATACTTTTTGTGTGCAAAGGAAACAAAATAATGACTTTATTCAACAATTTCTTCTTTCATTCCAGTCTTTGACACATACTCGACAGTACCATGATGCGTGTCCTTTTTTTGTTTTGTTTTCTTTGCGCACAAAAAGTATTCTCATAGCTTCATAAAATTAAGGTTGAACCACTGACGTCACATGGACTATTTCAACAATATCCTTACTACCTTTCCGGCCCTTGAACGTGTCAGTTTTATTGCTGTCTATGCAGGGTCAGAAAGCTCTCGGATTTCATCAAAAATATCTTAATTTGTGTTCCAAAATGAATGAAGGTCTTACAGGTTTGGAACGACATGAGGGTGAGTAATTAATGGCAGAATTGTCATATTCGGGTGAACTATTCCTTTAGCATTGATAATTCTAACATTCTAACATGCTAATTTGGTGTTCAAGAAACTGTGAGAACAAAAATGTTGAGAACAGTTGTGCATCCCAAAAAGTTGGCATTCAAATCCATAATCTTAGTGTCACTAGTGCTATGCTCTACCACCCAATGGCACTAAAGTACAATGTAGCCAATTGAAATTTCTGAGACATTACATTATCTGTACTGTTACTCTAATAGGTGTTCCAGAAATAGAGAGATATGACTACCAACCACTTACTTCTATAAGGAAGAGATAAAAGACTCCATCTCCAGCTGTGTGTTTCCTATTCTAGCTTTAAATGCTTTTAAAATTTTCAAATTATTACTGTTACTTCTTATCAGACTTACCTTGTCCCAGTGTCTTTCTCTGTCCAGAGCAATGATCACCATGGAAGGATTGGTGAGATAGCCATCAGCGTTGAAGGAGAGGTCCTTATGCTCCCATGACACATTTAGCATATGCCTACAGAACAAATTTAGCAGCTTTAAATTAGTAGACCCAAAAAAAGTAGATTTGAATTTTAAGTGATTGTACAATTGCCTGGATTTATCCATCTCTGAAATGAGACAGAAGACTATTAGGCAGAGAAAGGAGGACATTTCAAATACAAGCCTATCATTTTTTTTTTCTCCACTAAGTCAAATGAATATAAATCAGAGCGTACAGACACTAATACATTTACAGTATTCATTCTCTCTCTTTTAATCCTCTTTGTCTCATAGACCTGAACATTTTTCCTAAACGAATTGTTCACTTATAGGACCATCTGCGGGTGGAGCAGGATTTAACAATGTCATTCAATTTTACTGATGCAAAAGTGCAGCAGCAGCTAGCATTATACAAACATCATTGATAATTCATAATGGATAAAATCATGACTAACAACTATCAACAAAAAAATCTTGACAGGAGTTCAAATACACAGCTGTATATCCATCTTATCCACAATCTCTAGGATTTATAGCTACTTTGAAAACAAAGCTCACAAACAACTATTCAATCTCACTGATGTGAGAGAATGTTTTATGCTGGACAAATATGCACTAAATATGAATGTAAATGACTTGAATAGCAATAGTTCCTACCAAAATGAAAACTTAGTCACTATTTATTCACCCTCATGTCACTTCACTCAGATCTTTTTTCATATAATGGGAGTGAAAAGTTCAACCTGTCTGAAAACAAAACCAAAAAATAAAAACAACAACATAAAATGAGTCCTCCTAAACTCCAAAACTTCTGAGGCCACATGATCTGAAACTGAAATGAGATTTGATTAAGTCATTAATTAATTTAATGATTCAGTTCTCACTGATTTGAGTTAACATCTTCTATGGCCCTTTTTTCATTATTGTTTTTTTCATTGCATTGAAAAGAACCATGTGAAGATACATGAAGGTAAGTAAATTTGATTTTTTTTTTCATCAACCCATCTTACAATTTCACCTCAGACCATCCTACTGATAAAACGTTTTTCCAAGAGAATATTTTCTTTCTTGCCACCTTATGAATTCTTTGATACTGCCCAACCAGTCACACGTTTG
Source organism: Garra rufa (assembly GCF_049309525.1). Lineage (NCBI taxonomy): Eukaryota > Metazoa > Chordata > Actinopteri > Cypriniformes > Cyprinidae > Garra > Garra rufa. Next base: position 28,631,382 of record NC_133382.1, on the reverse strand, counting down.
AAAAGAAGGTCTGGATTTATTAACTGTCTTCTGACAGATGTTTCTTTTTAAGCTATAGAGATGGCCAGACACCTGAACAGCAGCGAAGCCTGGGAACATTCCGGATGGAGGACCCAGTCACTCATGTGTCTCTGATACGCTTGATCACAGAAAGCTCGGAGAGGCAATTGGAACACTAATTAATGAGGACGGTGACTCCCAGGTGAGTGGCAGATTTAACAAGGAAATCTGGAGAATCTCCCAGTCTCATTACGACGGAGGAAGACCACGTGGAAAAGCACAAGAATGCAATGTTTTGTCTGGGAAGCTGTTTATGATGAAATCTCCAGAGGCAAACTAAGCTGCGAGAATTAAAAATGACAGGATTTTGAGGATTTGTAAATTTGACGCCCACATTTTCCTGTTCAATTTGATGTGATCAACACATTTGACAAAAAATAGGGCAATGCTGGCCAAGGGAGGACTAAGTATATGACAGCTTCATAAAATATTACTGGCAGTCAGAGTACACAGATACTCCAAAGGGATGTCTACGATATAGGTTTTTTTAAGGACATGATGTTAATGATGATGTTATTGATGTTAATGAAGATTAATAAACCACAATAGTAAGAGATATTATATAAATTAATTAAACAGCTACCTAAAGGATTACTTTACTTACAGAATAAAAATGTACAGATTTTTACTCACCTTAGCTTGTCATCAAAGATGTTTATGTCCTTATTTCTTCATTCGAAAAATAAATAAAATTTTTTGAAGAAAACATTCTCCATATAGTGAACTTCAATGGAAGTTCAACGGGTTGAAGGTCCAAATTGCAGTTTCAGTGCAGCTTCAATGGGCACTACACGATCCCAGTCTTATCTAGCGAAACTGAAGAAAATGAAAATTTATATACTTTTTTAACCACAAATGCTTGCCTTCACGCATTTTGTAGTCACATTAGAAAGGTTAAGTAGTAGTACCGACCCAGTGTTTACAAAGCGAACGTGCAATGAAAGTCAAACACCCTTTACAAAAAAGGTAAAACAACGTTGGACGTTTTTAAAGTTTTTCGCCCCTCCCAAGCTTTTTGAACCGAAGTACACAGAATAAAAACTAACCGTGCATAACCTTTCCAACGTCATTATGTAATGCGTGAAGTCGCAGACGTAAATCGCAGAGCTAGTGTAAGATGAGCATTTGTGGTAAAAAAAAAAAAAAAAAAAAATTATATACATTTTTATTTTTTTTAGAAAATGCACAATTTCACTAGATAAGACCCTTATTGTGATTGTGTAGAGCTCTTTGAAGCTCCATTGAAACTGCAATTTGGACCTTCAACCCATTGGCTCCCATTGAAGTCCACTATATGGAGAAAAATCCTGGAATGTTTATTTTAAAAACCTTCATTTCTTTTGGAATGAAGAAAGAAAGACATGAACAACTTGGATGATGTAGGGGTGAATAAATGATGAGGAAGTGCATTTCTTTAGACACACGGACTAACATACTAAAGTAAACGCAGGATAATTAATTACCATTTGACAGTTTGTTCTTTGATATTCCATTTATGTGTAAAATAACCAATCTTGTAAATCTCTTATTATACTATATTATAACCAAAGCTTTTTTTTTTTAGCTTATTTTAAGTAAAAAAAAAAAAAAAAAAAATGTGTAAATGATTTTGCCAACTCTCAAATTAGAGTTAATAAATGCAAAACCTGTGCTATTTGAAAGAAAAAATATATATATAAAAAAGTTGATTCCAATATTTATCAAAGAAATTTTCTAAGCAATTTTTGTAGGCCAAATATTTTTGACTGGGACCACCACAAGTATAAGAAGGTGGCAAATTTGAATCCAATGTGATAACATTTGCATTTTCAGGAAAAAGAAAATCCATTCTGTGTCTAAATGACTATAATACAACATTAAAAAGATTTTCAAAAGAAAGAAATTAAATTAAAGTGTATTTTCATTAACTATAAAATGTACTTGGGTGGGTTAAAAAACCTAACTGTATTTAATATCAATTGAAAAATAATACATTTTCATTTAATTGCAATTATTTGTCCAAAAACATTGCATTGAGTTTGCACTTAAAGGATTAGTTCACTTCCAGAATAAACATTTCCTGATAATTTTTCTTACCCCACATCATTCAAGATATTTATGTCTTTCTTTCTTCAGTCAAAAAGAAATAATAAAAAAATAAAAATAAAAAATAAAAATCACCAACGTTTTTTTAGGAAAACATTGCATGATTTTTCTCGATATAGTAGACTTCAGTGGTGGCCAACAGGTTGAAGGTCCAAATTGCAGTTTCAGTACAGCTTCAAAGACCTCAACTAAATCCCAGCCGAGGAATAAGGGTCTTATCTAGCACAAAAATCTGTCATTTTCTTAAAAAAAAAAAAAACTTTTAACCACAAATGCTTGTATGGCACTAGAAAGGAAAGGTCACGCATGGTTAATTCTTCGTTTGTGTACTAAGGTTCAAGGTAGTGTAGGGCGAAATATTCTCTCATTTTCTTCTCCAACTTCAAAATTGGCCAACATCATTGTTTTACCTTTTTTTGTAAAGGGAGTTTGACGTTGTTTGCACATTTACGTGTAAACACTTGGTTGGTATTTCTGCCTACGTCATGCGTGCATAATTATGTAATGTGTGAGGTCTAGCTAGTGCAAGACGAGCATTTGTGGTTAAAAAGTTTATACAGTTTTTTTTTAGAAAATGACAGATTGTTTCGCTAGACAATTTTTGAATGGGATCGTGTAGAGGCCTTTGAAGCTGCACTGAAACAGTAATTTGGATCTTCAACCCATTGATCCCCTCTGAAGTCCACTATATGGAGAAAAATCCTGGAATGTTTTCCTCAAAAACCTTAATTTATTTTCGACTGAAGAAAGAAAGGCATGAACATCCTGGATGACATGGGGGTGAGTAAATTGTCAGAAAATTTTATTCTGGAAATGAACTGTCTAATCATTTGAGCATGTATATTTTTAAATAATATTTGAAATACATTCCTTCCATAATAAGTTCTCTTTTTGAAAGACATGGGTTTTAAATACTTCTCTGTAACAAACAGGTGCTTTTTAAAAATCTGAAAAAGTCTTACCTGAAGAGAGAATTGTTGGCGTGCGATTTGACAGGACTATTGCAGTCCATGTGACCCTCGGGAATGTATCCTCTGTACTTGTGGAAACTGTGCACCCCTTTTACTATGACTGCGACTCCTTCCCGAACCCTCTGCCGCAATGTTTTCCTCCAGCGGTCTGTGATAATACTGATGACGCCCACTGGGAAACTGTCTGGAGGGGATACTTCAGGGTTCCCCACAGCCAGACTAGGGACGACCCAGATGTATCCAGGCCCTAGCAGCCCCACATCAGAGGCCATTCTGAACAAGTACTGTGCCTCCTCGTGGGAACAGTACACTAGATATACCTGCGAGTCCACCTGCTGTAGTAGTCTACGTGTGCGGATGTCGTTGGCCCCCACGGACATCTCGAAGCTCAGCACATCCTGCAGCTCCCACAGGAAGTAGCTGGTGTCTGTGAAGGAGCGGATGTAGTCCACGAAGGTCTCATAGCCAGGATACAAGCTGGTTATCACCACAAAGTTACCCCAGTTGTACTCCTCCATCACTTTGAACATCGCATTTATTTGCTGATCTATAGAAGCTCCCATCTGGAGAAAAGTAGAGCCTTCAGCCTGTAGAATCAAGACAGAAGATACTTATTCTGCATTTGATGATGAAAGTTTATAACTTATATAAACTTACACCACCAATCAAAAGTTTTTGAACAGTAAGATTTTTAATGTTTTTTTTTTTAAATCTCTTCTGCTCAAAATCCTGCTTTTATTTCATCCAAAGTACTGCAAAAAATTTGAAATATTTTTACTATTTAAAATAACTGTTTTCTGTTTGAATATATTTTAAAATTTAATTTATTCCTGTGATCAAAGCTACATTTTCAGCATCATTATTCCAGTCTTCAATGTTACATGATCCTTCAGAAATCATTCTAATATGCTGGTTTGCTGTTAAACAAACATTATTAATATTATTATTATTATTAATATTTAAAACAGTTAAGTACATTTTGTTTTTCAGGATTTTCTAAAGAATAGAAAGATCCAAAGATCAGCATTTATCTGAAGTAAAAAGCTTTTGTAACATTATACAATTCAATATAATTCAAAAGCTTGGAGTCAGTATATATTCTTTAAGAAAAAAATTATAGAAATCAATACATTTATTTGGCAAGGATGCTTCAAATTAATCAAGTGATGATAAAGAAATTTATAATGTTAAAAAGATTTCTATTTCAGATAAATGCTGTACTTGTCAACTTGATATTCATCAAAGAAACCTGAAAAAAAAATTCAACTCAGCTGTTTTCAACATAATAATAATAATAATAAATATTTTTTAGAGCGACAAATCAGAATATTTGAATGATTTCTAACAAATTATGAGACTGGAGTAATAAAATAAATAAAATAAAAATAAAATAAAATCAGCTTTAAAATAACAGGAATTAATTACATTTTAAAATATATTCAAATAGAAAACAGTTATTTTAAGTAGTAAAAATATTATTTCAACATTTTATTGTTTTTGTTGTACCTTGAATCAAATAAATGCAGGCTTGGTGAGCAGAAGAGACTACTTTAAAAAACATCAAAAACTTTTGACTGGTAGTGTATATGATATATATAATAATAAAACACACAAATGTGAGTACCATATATTTGTATATTATATAGGTTTATATATATATATTTCCATATTATTTGGTAAGCATAAAACTCCTACCGACCCCAAACTTTTGAAAGGTAGTGTATGTTTTAAATTTTCAATGAATGAGCTTCTGATGGCAACTATAACTCACACAGCCCTATAATTTTCTGCATTTCAGTTTTACAGGTTGTTGAACACACACAGGAGATCCATAGTAACTCAATCATGGTACATGAGACTTTCTCATACCATTGAAATAACATGTATTACTGAGCGACATTAACCTTGAACGCATTCCAAAGTATGAGATACGAGAATTGGATTTACAACGCAAAGACAATTCACTAGACTATTGATCCTATCTGTACCACAGCCACGCGTAGCAGACTTGATTTATTGCCTGACTTTTTAACCATTATTCCTCTTTCTGTAATCCCATTGAATAGATTTACACTTGACACCTAATACTCGTTTGTCCATGCAGCTGTTCAATATTATGCCGGTGTGATGCGCTCTTTGAAAAAAAAATTACACACAATTAAATTTGCATATGAAAATGTGTGAATCATCACACTTAGTGTCAATACCAAGCTGCAATTGTGCATGTAAGAAATAAAGTGATCTATTAAGTGCTGTTTTAATTTCACTTGCACTTAGTTAACCTCAAAGCAAGCAAGCGTCCTAATGCCCTACACTGCCAACCGCATTTACTTCCACCGCACAGCATGAGATGACTCAAAGGTACCGGAGGAGGTGGTGTCCAATTAAGTTCCAAAGTGAGAAAAATGGGTGTGGAGGTCTGGGAGTGTCAGGAGCCGAGAGACATTCTCCCAAGACTCCTTCTGACTAGAGCTTTCCCCTTTCCTGACAGACTGATCCGGTGTCCTTCAAATAACTTCTGTGGTTAAAGTAGGCTACCTCTTGGAGAGAGAGAGGGCTTGTGAATGTCAGGTGCTCTGGGACTCACCGGTCCTCCTTCTCTGCCAGATTTCTTTCTTTAAGAAGTTACAAAATCACCCGGACTCAGCTCTCCAGCGATTAGCACTCACGAGCCTTGACAAGACCATTTCGAAGTCATGCCGTAGTAGTCAAAACGTGTTTTATGTCTGGAAAAAACTTGCACTCAAGCAGTAAAATGGCATGATCCCTCCAGGACTTTGGTAATAAGCATTACATGTACACTTTGGGCATGAAATTTGTCCCATGGGCTTCAATGGGTACCATGTACAGTATCTTGAAGGAATAGTTCAACCAAAAATGAAAATTCTGTCATTAATTATTCACCCTCATATCATTCCAAACCAGTAAGACCTTCATTCATCTTCGTAACAAAAATAAAGACACAGTTGAGGTCAAAAGTTGTTGTGCAGAATCTGCAAAATGTTAATTATTTTACCAAAATAAGAGGGATCATACAAAATGCATGTTATTTTTTATTTAGTACTGACATGAATAAGATATTTCACATAAAAGTCCACATAAAAGTTTACATATATTCCACAAGAGAAAATAATAGTTAACCTGAACAGTTAAACTGCCCGCTCTTCTTCAGAAAAATCCTTCAGGTACCATAAATTCTTTGGTTTTTCAGCATTTTTGTGTATTTGAACCCTTTTCAACAGTGACTGTATGATTTTGAGATCATCTTTTCACACTGAGGACAACTGAGAGATTCATATGCAACTATTACAGAACGTTCAAACTCATTGATGCGAAGAAAACACAATGCATTAAGAGTCGGGAGGGTGAAAACTTTTTGAATTTGAAGATCAGGGTAAATATAACTTATTTTGTCTTCTGGGAAATCTTCTGGTATCTTCTGTAGCTTCTGAAGGGCAGTAGTAAATGGAAAAAAATATGACATTTAGGCAAAATAAGAAAAATGTACATATCTTCATTCAGTTCAAAAGTTTACACCCCTAGGCTCTTAATGCATTTGAACCTTCTGTAATAGTTGCACATGTGTCCCACAGTTGTCCTCAGTATGAAAAGATGGATCTTAAAATGATGGTCATTTTTGGAAAGGGTTCAAATACACAGAAATGCTGAAAAACCAAAAAATTTATGGGACCTGAAGGATTTTTACGTGCAGATCAAAGCATGCACATGCATCATGGTTCTCTCCAAAATGGTGCTAGGGTGACGTGAAATTGTTATTTTAGTTTTTTTGCACACAAAAAAGCATTCTCGTAGCTTCATAAAATTACGGTTGAACCATTGATGTCAGATGGACTATTTTGTCGATGTTCTTACTACCTTTCTGGACCTTGAAAATGGTAGGACACTTGCTGTCTATGGAGGGTCAGAGAGCTCTCAGATTTCATCAAAAATATCTTAAATTGTGTTCCTAAGATGAACAAAGGTCTTACAGGTTTGGAACGACATGAGGGTAAATAATTTATTAATAAGTAATTTTCATTTTTGGGTAAACTATCCCTTTAAGGGTACCTTACAGCTTTAGTTCACCCAAAAATGAAAACGATGTCAACATTTATTCATCCTCATGTCTTTCTAAAAATGTCTGACTTACCTTCTTCTGTGGAACATACAAGACTAGAGGATTAATATTAATAATAACCAAAACAATTTGATTACCAACATTTGTTCAACATGTTCTTAAAAAATTGCAGAAGTCAAACAGGTTTGAAGCAACATGATGTTAAGTAAATTATGACAGAATTTTAATTTGTGGGTGAAACCCTGAGAGAGAGATATATCATTAAATAATATTAAAATAAATAGAAATATTATTTAATGCTATTAGGCTATGTTCAGACTAACATCTGGTGCTAGCACTCACCAAAAAAGGGAAGCTCTGCCCCAAAAGGTGATATTTTAAGCTCACTTTATTTATTTGGAAGGCACTTGGCCATTGACACAGTGTCTCATGCTACTAGGATTTCAAGAGAAATCCCGTACCAGATGTTTGCGACCTCCAGTCCAATCCCTCATGCAAGAAAAAAAAAATCGGGAACAGCTTATTCAATTGCATGGGATTTACATGTGCAACATACATTGGTTTGTCATGCTGTAGCATGACCAGATTCGAATAAAGTAGAACAGGCTGTCGTATGTCCCTGACTCCGCCCACCACATGCCTATACAAAAGGACTGGTATAATCGCATCAAATTTATATGATATGATATGCATGCATTTCTCAAAGGAGATTAAAAACCTAATACATAATCTGAAAGTGTGGTTGTTCAGAGTGCCATGAAATATGGTTCACAGCTTTATGCTATTTCTAATTTGATTGATATTAGATTTTTTGAGTTCTGTCCAAAATATTATAACTTTGTTAGATAAATGAGAACTGGAAATGATAAATATGAAAAAAGCAAGAGATTTTTTCCTTAGTGCTCTTTATTAAAAATAACATGGTCACTGGGCTGTTCAAAAGATTTGGCAAATTATTCAGGATCTTTATATTTCACACTCCATTCCAGAATGCTTTATTTTAATCCAGTTCCTACACAACTATCTGGCATTGGAGACAAATGCATATTTTTGGCTTTCTGTTCCACTTTATACATCTTATCAACATTTTTCTGCACATCGTGCGAAAAGCATTTGAAAAATGACAGCTGGGCAGGAAGGAGTCCTCCACTCTCTAGATGGTATTGAAGATACTCATCTGTCCCATTAAATCAAGGGCTATTGTGTGTTCTCATTTAAAGATATACATCTTTTGCCAGTCTGTGTGCGTAATGATTGTTTTACTGTCTAAAAAGCTTACTTTTTAGTGCATTGTGGATTTCACATATCAGATTCTGCAAAATCCACACTAATAGTAAAAAAGCGACACAACTGCATATGCCTTTAGTAAGAATTGTTCAAATGAAAGAATTAGTTAAGTTAAAAATAATCATTCTGTCATGATTTTCTCAAACTCACGTTGTTTCAAACCTGTATGGCTTTTCTGGTTTTCAACTGTGGACTGCAGGGATGGAATAATGAAGTTTCTCAAAAGCGAAAGCAAAGACATTTATGTGATAGTTCTGACTGCTTTGTGTTTGTTCCTTTCAATAATAGATAAGACTGTGTTTTTACTTCATTCACAGTTGAAGCTGCCACTAGACACTCAATAAATGTACACAAAACGCCGTAGCTACACACGCTGTATAGAAAATTACTGTCATGAAAGTCTGTAGTTGCCTTGAAAATGTACATTTAACAGCTGCAATTTTATATTATTTCTTGATGTTATTCAGAAGTTTCCACACCTCAGTAATCAGAGGAAAATGGGACACAACTGTTGGTCGCTGGTTATACATCATAACACCTATTGATTTTCACACCTCACAAAATCACTTTTCCACACAGCTGTTCAATAGCATATCATTGCAGGGGGCTCGATGAAAAATGCACACACAAACCACATGCACATGCTAACGTTTCTCGACCTCACAGCAGTTATTTTAGACACGCTGTGTCTAATAAGAGCTGTGCGAACAGCGTTCCTGAAATGATTTCACAGATACACATGATTAAGTCTTGATTTGATATTTGAAATACATACAGTTGAAGTCAAAAATTTATATGCACCTTGAAGAATCTGCAAAATGTTCATTATTTTACCAAAATAAGCTGGCATCATACAAAATCTATGATATTTATTACTTGAAAATATATCACATAAATTGTTTACATAGTCCACAAGATAAAATAATAGATTCATTTATAAAATTGGCCATGTTCAAAAGTTTACATACACTTGATTCTTAATGCTGTGTTGTTTTAGTGATAGTTGTTGATGAGTCCCATTGTTTGTCCTGAACAGTTAAAAGAAAAGTCCTTCAGGTCCCACAAATTCTTTGGGTTTTTCAACATTTTTGTGTATTTGAACCCTTTCCAACAATGACTGTATGATTTTGAGATCCATCACTGAGGACAACTGAATGACTCATATGCAACTAATAAAGAAGGTTCATTAAGAGCTGGGGGGGTGAAAACTTTTTGAATTTGAAGATTAGGATAACTTTTAACTTATTTTGTCTTCTGGGGAACAAGAAAAAATGAAAAAATATTATATTATATTATAATATAATATTAGGCAAAATGAGAAAAATGTTTACATCCTCATTCCATTCAAAAGTTTTCACCCCTGTCTCTCAATGCATAACTTTTCCATCTGAAGCATCAGCAAGCTTTTGAACCTTCTGTAATAATTGCATACAAGTCCCTCAGTTGTCCTCAGTGTGAAACGATGGATTTCAAAATCATACGGTCATTGTGGGAAAGGGATTAAATAGAAAAAAATGTTGAAAAACCAAAGAATCTGAGGGACACGAAGGACTTTTCTGAAGAACAGCGGACAGTTATCATTTTCAGGACAAACAAGGGACTCATGAACAACCATTAAAAAAAGACAGCTGTGGATCATTCAGCTAACAACACAGTATTAAGAATCAAGTGTATGTAAACTTTTGAACAGGGTCATTTTTATAAATTCAACTATTATTTTCTCTTGTGGACTATATGTAAACGTCTTATGTGAAATATCTTATTCAGTCAGTACTAAATAAAAAAATAACACGTATTATGTATGATCCCTCTTATTTAGGTAAAATAATTAACATTTTGCAGATTCTGCAAGGTGTATGTAAACTTTTGACTTCAACTTCGTATGATAAGTAAAGCTCAGGGGATTTTGTTGTTGTATTATTATTACTCTATAAACGCAATAAATATATTTTCCTGTAAAAAAAAATAAACTTAATTCAAATATATTTTCAGGTGATTCAAAGGTTTCTAGTTCAAGGACAATCCTTTCGTAGTAACTTAAGTGTTGAATGGATTGTGATCTCAGGAAATCCCCATTACTTATTAAACCTTCTTCCTTTCAGCTGACAGATCCCTAAGATCTACCTCTGCCATCGTTCAAACACTTACTTTATGTGGGATGACTACTGCAGACCCTCCACTGATGCCTACGATGGGGATGGACGTCTGAGAGGAGACAAAGTCTAAGATTTGTGCCACAGCTTCTGAGTCCACGTCATCTTCAAAGACCACTCCGTGGAGGCTCTCTGCTGCCATTGTCTGACAGAGACGTGTGAGTAAAGCCCTGGGGTTAGTGTCATTCACCAGCACGGTGATAGGGTTCACTTCCAGGGGCATGTCCAGGAAGTTTTCTGGACTCAGACGGCCCTTGATCTCACTGTGGTGGGCCAAACCACTGAAAACCACAGCCACGTTGACCGAAGGAGGACCGAAGAATGGACGTCCCTGGCAGGGAGGCACTTCGCTGAGTAACAGATGAAAGAAGAGGAGGAGTTGAAGAGAGGGACCCCAACACCTTTGAGGAGTGGCCATTTCAGCCTCCTAAAGCCTGAGAGAGAAAGAACAAACACAGAAATGTTACTTGTTTGTCAGTATGGAAAATATCAGATGTATGTTTTCTCTAAAGCCCTATTTAGATGGTAATTGTTTCTGATGAGGACGTCTGTAAAAATAAATTTACATAGCACCTCAGTAATAGAACTCGTGGATTCAGAAGGCGATTTATTCATGGTGGAGAAGCGAGTTCTGTTCTTCCAAAAAATACTGTATGATTTTGAGATCCATCTTTTCACACCAAGAACAGCTGATGCTGATGCTTCAGAAGAAAAAAACAATGCATTAAGAGCCAGGGGCGTAAACTTTTGAACAGAATGAAGATGTGTACATTTGTCTTATTGTGCCTAAATATCATATTTTTGTTCATTTAGTATTGCCCTTCAGAAGCTACTGACATGTTTTCCAGAAGACAAAATAAGTTCAATTTACCCTGATCTTCAAATGCAAAATATTTTCACCCTCTGGCTCTTAAAGGTCCACTGAAGTGCCTTGAAACACGCAGCGTTATTCTATGTGGTGACGTACTTTTAACTGAAACAAAAACATATCGCTAAGCCCCGCCCAGTTATTTTGAATAGCCAATAGCGTTCCATTAATATCTGCTCGAGCCGCATTTGTAAGCTTATGACCTATGGAGTTATTTTTGTGCCGAAATTAAACAAACAAATACAGCGTTTTGCAAACAAACACAATCTGCTTTGCAAAGAAAAAATCGACTTTCAAACAAACAAAAAGTACTATGCACAAACAAAGGCTAGCTTAAATGTTTAGCCATGCCAAGCCATTAACTGATCAGTAGCGTTAACCACTTTAAAGGAGATATTTACAATTTCACTGACATCGTGGTAGAGTCAGCATTGTGAAAACATCAAATGTCTCACTAGAAGGAAGACAGGATTCGCTACTGGGCATGCGCACATCAATCTAACGTTATTATTATCACACTGTACAACAATAATACTGTTTTTGTATTAAAGTAAGGGCTAAGTTTAGGGTCGGTGTAGGTGTAGACATTAAAAAAAAAACACAATCTAATAGGTAGAAAAATTAATCTCATTGTTAGTTTTCCGATCGGAGATGTATTCCTTCTAAAGCCGGGCATACACTGTACGATTTTTGACCCTTTTTGCCACGATTTTTCACTCGTGCGAGAATTTCTTGGATCGGGCCGATTTTCAGCTGACTCGTGCGTCTCACATCGTGTAGTATACACAGGGTAACGAGAAGCGATTACCCTCTCACGATCGACAATCGTATGGTCGGATGAAAATCAAACTGGTTTGAAATTCTGGTCGGCCCTCGTGAGTGTATCGCACCGTTGAAGCAATGCTACGAGCGTCTACGACCTGATTACCCCAAAACTCTGGCACTGCGCCTGTGCAAACACGAAAGTGAAAGTGAAGGAAGTAGTGATGGGAAGTTCGGATCATTTTACCGACTCGGACCTTTGAGTCTCGTTCAGCAAAATGAACGAATCTTTTTTCGAGTAATTTCGTTCATTTTAACAATAAATATAATTCAAATGTTAGCCTTTAACCTCCCTAACACATCTACTGCTGACACAAACGTTAATCACACTTCAAACAAAACAAAACAAAACAAAACAAAACTATAATGCTATAAGAAACAGAAAATATTAAATCATTGTTTGCCTGGGTCTTTAGTCTAGAGCCCTGCATTTGAGTCCGAGCCCGTCGGGCCCCGAATTTTTTTTTTTTTTTGCCCCTAGGGCCGGGCTTCGGGCCAATTTTCACGTCATAACTTGCACATATATCGGGCGTGATTTCATGATTTCATGCGTGCGTCCCCGGAAGCGCCAGTGATTTCTCGCGCATAGCAGAGTATGAGCGGAGCGCGGAGTGGAGCGGTGTGATTTTGAATGGAGGAAGGAGCGGATTTTTTTAAAAGTCGGAGCGTCATGGTTTTCACTCTCTTCAAGAGCGCTCCACCACCGCTGTTTAGCTTGATAGAGATGGATCACTCAAATCAGAAATAATGTGATCTGTAGGTAAAATAACTGACGAAAACGTATTATTTTCATTACAAACTTTGCACTGGATAAAGCAGCAATACTCTTTTAATGCTGACAATTATTAGCTGTGGTCGGAACAAATATTGCACACTATGTTTGAAACTCTCCTGTTATTTTATTTTATTATATTTTATGAACAGGACTGTTACATTTCAAACATACTTAATTTGTTTTTTTTTTTTTTGTTTTTGTTTTTTGACGCGGAGCGGTGTTTCTGACATCAGTGAGAGAGGAGTGGAGCTGGATTATTAAATGCAAGGAGTGCGGGGGAAATTGTTGCCGCTCCACTGTGCTCACATACCGCAGAGAGATTTTCAGCCACGTGGTAAAGTTGTGTTTTTTAAGTTTTCTATATTATTATTTATTCTTTATATATTTGTTCAATATTCGTTTACTTTACCACTGCGACTTTGTATGTTCCGGTTTTGCGCAGCAGAACTGCCTGCCCTGTTTGAAATGCCTTTGTTCTGAGATGGTGATAATAAACTTTAAATCTAACATTTTGCTATATTGATGTTTGTTTTATATCTGTGAATTGCATTGTAGACTAGTCAAGTGTTGATTTGATATGGTTAAATTGAGTAAACACACTGTGGACCACATACCGCTTGGATATCGATGTCACTTAAAAAACTAACTTACATTTAAAAAACAAACAAACAAACAAACAAAAAACTCCAAACTTTTCTCTAAATTGTTCTGATAAAAAAACCGAAACGAAAAAACATAAACTTTCTATTAAATACGAAATCTGGTCTATTTTAATGGCTGTAACAGTATAAGCTGTTTGGCGGAAAAAAAGACGGGCTTCGGGTCGGACTCGGGCCAAAATTTTTGATAAGCTGTCGGACACGGGCCGGGCTACAGCCTGTGCGTCTCGGACCAGGGCCGGGCTAGGGCTTAGATTTAAGTCTATGTCTACTTTAGTCTATGGTTCGCTCACCTCGCCTAACGACTCTAAAAACAGGTGAACTAATTCCAGTAATAGGATGTTGCGCATGCGCGACTGAACGAATCACTCCCCGAGACGACTCGTTTGTCCCGAGTCACATTAAAGATTCGTTCAAAATGAGCGAATCGTTCAAGAACGACCCATCACTAGAAGGAAGCAACATGTTCTGTTATTTCAAAAGTTCAATAAAAAAAATAATAATAAAAAAAGAACATTCTTCAGATACAAATAACATCATAAAAAAAAAAGATAAAAAAAGTCCATGCGCTTACACGAACTCACGGAAAGGCACGAGATCGAGCGCTTTTTGCTCTGGTGACCCTCATCATTCCTTGTCAGCATCCTACTACCGTGTTTTTGTTGTTCTTCTTCTTCTGTTTCAAGTCCGACGTGCGATATTGGACGCACAGTGTGAGCGGTAAGATCGCATAAGAGCATCGGGTCGTACAGTGTGAGAACATAAATCGTGAGCTGCGAACTTTTACACCCTGCGATTCTGTCGTGCAGTTTGAGCTAGAGCCAAGAGCAACGATTGATAATATCGCACAGTGTATCCCAGGCTTAACCAACACCGGGTAAACCATATAAACACGTTGTTCGAGGTCTTGGGAGAATAGAGTAAATTGACCGATAGCGCCATCTGCTGTTTTGCAAGAGGAAGTTGCTCCATTGCATTTGTGAGAAAATCTGGACGCATTTGTGAGAAAATCTGTCTGCACACGTGTGAGAAAGCCAAGTTTTCCTCACAAAAAATATATATATTTGCAACACACAATACATATAGGCTATTTGTTATACCTCTGCATTTTCTCTCAAATTGACTTGTGTTTGTGCATAGTACTTTTTGTTTGTTTGAAAGTCGATTTTTTCTTTGCAAAGCAGATTGTGTTTGTTTGCAAAACGCTGTATTAGTTTGTTTAATTTCGGCACATAAATAACTCCATATATGACAGCCACAGACTAATAAATTACCCCACAGATTCAATATGAAACTCTTGCTAAAACAAAATAGTGATCATAATCATGCTGAGGCTGTGTAGTTTAATACATGCCGACCGCGCATATGATCTGCTCTGTGTTATTGCGTCTCTGGACCTCTTGTGACCGGAGGCAAATTCGGAGTAGACTATGTGCGCTGCCGCGGTTCGCGTGAAACAAGACCTCATTTTCCCCAATGGAAAGCACATTCACACTGTCTGAATCGTTCTCTATTGCCTACATTGCGGACTACATGCCATTCACCAAACAGAAAACACTTACACTGTGAACAAGTGTCTAGTATTATTTACAGTTTTGCTGCTTAATTTAACCCTTTTTCAGAATTCTTTGATGAATAGAAAGTTAAAAAGAACAGCATTTATTTAAAATCAAAAAATTTTTTCTAAAAATATAAGTCTTTGCTATCACTTTTTATTAATTTAACACATCCTTGGTGAATAAAAGTACCAATTTCTTTCAAAAAAAAAGAAAGAACAACTTTTTACTGACCACAAACTTTTAAATGGTAGTTTATATTGTTACAAAAGATTTATTTTTTAAACAAGTATCACAGGTTCCAAAAAAATATTAACCAGCACAACTGTTTTCAACATTAATAATAAATCAGCATATTAAAATGATTTCTGAAGGCTGGAGTAATGATGCTGAAAATTCAGCTTTGCATCAAAGGAATAAATTACATTTTAAAATATATTCACATAGAAAACTTATTTCACAATATTACAGTTTTTCTGTATTTTTGATCAAATAAATGCATCCTTGATGAACATAAGTAACTTCTTTAAATGCACAATTGCGCTTTAAAGTATAATAATCCTGTGTTTAAAAAAACATTCACGTGGTCTGAATGTCTATTTATGTCATTTATAATCTCAGATTGCATGTGTTCTGGTCACAGTGTGCATGTGCCTTTGTGACACAACAGGCCATTAGCACACTGAGTGGGAGGTTTACAATGAATCCAGCAGGGAATCACATCTAAACTCAGCTCTCAACACTTCACAGGGGTCGGTCCCTGATCTCTCAACCCACAGATGGCGTGGGTCATCGAAAGCTCACCTTTAGTGAGAAAAAAAACGTACGAATACTTGTTTAATGATTCCAATTCACACCACTGCCTGTCTGTGAACAACGGATATCTATATAGTGCACAGGTCTATAGCATATGTTGCTTGTCTTGATCTTACAAGTGACCATATAGACTTCAAAGTCTAGTAATTTCAAGGACAGGCCCCTTGGAGCGACCTCGGGTCAAGTGCATTACTGGTATCCATGGTGATAGAGCATGATAGTGATCTCAATAACTCTCCGGTTTCTGGGTCGCAGCTACTTGGAAATGAACCAGCAACCTTTGCGATGCCAGAGCTGAACTTTAACCATAAGGCTACCGCTACACTTTTAAGTGTGTTACAGTACACACAAATAAAACTGGCTTTCGTTTCAACAGCAAACTAAATCAGAATCTGATGAGATGCACTTGAATTAGAATCTTAAAGGTTAGGCCCATCCATCCATGCCAGCATCTTACGACTATGACACCGCAGCCTATTAAACTATCAGAGCTAGCTGTTGGACCATGGACTGTAATTACTATGCATGATAAATGTGATGTGATGGCTATCATGTTCCTTAAAATACATCTGGATTCCCATAAACCTAATTGCTACATTAACGATATATTATGGTAAGAACGCATGCGGATTTGCTCATTCGACCTCATGCTTTGTACGGCTTTGGACTTCATTAGCAACGCTCTTCACCCAATGTGGAATCTCAAGCACTTTCTCCACAAATGGAAGACAGATGGTGAAATAAGAAAGGAGATATGCATTCCAATTGCGAAAGCAACAAAACCAAACACAAGACTTGCCATGAGAAACCCAAACGCTCAGAGAGAGTTAAAGCCGTCATGGTCTCTGTCCTCTGTCTTTTTTTTTCTCTGTTTTCTTTTTTTAAATCCTCATTAAAAAGACACTGTTCAAAACTCCACTCAATACTGGCAAAGCATCAATGAGCATATTTGTATGCTCGTAACTCAACGAAATCCTCGCACTTAGTCGAGCGGCGGAGTTAACATATCAACAGCTGGGCGAGTTTCAAGGGAACACGACAGAGGAGTAAAGAAAAAAAAAAGCATCTTTTATTTAAAAAAAATACATCTAGGGGTGTTTCTTCCAACTAGGCACTTCTGGTCCTGTGGAGTGTCTTAAAACACACTTTGGATGCTCTCATTAGATTTGTCTGCTCACCATGTCCAACCGAGTCCATTTCCACCACAGTGGCTTTTCCAGCACATCTCAACAATAGCATTCTGTGGTGTAAATAGCATTTTAAACCTGGAATAAAATTGGCAAAACATATGACTTTTCCTGAATAATTACATTTTCACACTCAAATTACACAAAAAATATAGCTGGACTAGAAATGATGCAGAATAAACTATATTCTTTTTACAGTTGAAGACTTAAGATGCAAAAACCTCTAAGTTCTATTTGTGACTCAAGACCACAAAATCAGTCATAAAGGTTATTTTTTTCATATTGAGATTTATACATCATCTGAAAGCTGAATAAGTAAGCTTTCCAGTTGTTTTCCAGATGTTAGGATAGGACAAATGTATTTGGCCGAGATACAACTATTTGAAAATCTGGAACCTGAGGGTGCAAATAAATTACAATTTTGAGAAAATCACCTTTAAAGTTGCCCGAATTAAGTTCTTAGCAATGTATATTACTAATCAAAATTTAAGTTATGATATATTTATGGTAGGAAATTTACTAAATGTCTTTATTTAATATCTGAATGATTTTTGGCATAAAAGAAAAATCTATCATTTTGCCCCATACAATGTATTTTTGGCTATTGCTACAAATATACCCTTTGATTAATTATTACTGTGGTCCAGGGTCACATTTTTTTCTTTTCAATGAGCATTTTTATTAGGCTTCTATGTTTAGGTTCAGTAATTTCACTTTATTGGCAAAGAAAAGGTTATTAGTCAATTAGTTATTAGTTCAAAAATGTCTGATGATATTTTCATAAGAGCCTTATTATTAAAAAAGAATAATAAAATAGGCAATATTTATATTATTTTAGTAACACATTAATAAGTTTAATTAGTTAACCTTAGTTAACTACTTTAGATAACATAAAAAGTAATATAGTAGTATAGTAAAAACTATAATAATATCTCAAATTATAATAATATAACAATGTATTTCATCTCAAGCATGCTCTTCATTGACACTTTTGTCCTCTTTGTAACAAAAGTACACAAACTATGGGGAGAAAAAGAGGAAAAATACTTATTAGGGGTAAAATTGTTGGTCGTGATGGAAATTAAGCCATAACTGGGGCAGTAATTTGTGTATGAAAATAGAAATAATTTTCACACTATATGGAAATATGGAAATAATTTATGATTTACGGTTTTTTGTCAAAATGTACAACTTTGTATTTTTATAATCAATTTTGTAACACTTTACAATAAGGTTTATTAGTTAACATTAGTTACACAAATTTTAGCATTTAATAATGCATTATTAAAATCACAAGTTGTGTCTGTTAACATTAGTCAATAGTCTATGAACTGACAAACAAACAATGAATAACTGTATTTATTAACTAACATTAACAAAGAGGACTAAATAATGTAATAAATGTACTGTTCATTGTTGGTTCATGTTAGTTAATACATTAACTAATGTTAACAAATGACATCTTATTGTGAAGTGTTACCTTTTACTTTAATGGCAAAGAAAAGGTCATTCGTTATTTTCTATTAGTCATTTTTATTTAAAAAAAAAAAAAATGTAGGAGCCTGATATAAAAATATTCTGATACATGTAAAGTATGTATGTAAAGACTGATGCAGAGGTTATTTTTTCTTTGCTTTCATATATCATCTAAGCTTAGTTAACAAAAACATTTTTTTCATTATTTTGTTATGTTATAAAAAAAAATCAATATTATAAAAAAAAATCAACTGAAATGAAATAAAATATGCAATATTTATATTATTTTTTAGTTTAACTTCTACTAAAGTAACTACAGTGTAAAATAAATAAAAGTATATAGACATTTAAAAAAAATTACAAAAATTCAACATTTGAAAAAATATTAAAATAGAAAATTTGAAAAAGATATTTTTTAAATCAGCAAATATTGCAAAATATTAATAAAAAATATAATCATATCCCACTAACACTAATATAACAATGCATGCTCAAGCATGCTCTTAACTGACAACTTTGTAACTAAGTAAACCAACTCTGAGAAGAAAAAAAAAGGAAAAATACTTATTAGGGGTAAAACTGATGGTTATGATGGAAATTAAGCCAAAATTGGGGCAGTAATTTATGTATAAAAATACAAATATGTTTCACACAGTAAATATGGAAATAATTTATGATTGACTTTTTTTTGGTTAAAATGTACTAACCTTTTTATCATGAATTGTGGTGACATTTTACAAAGATTCATTAGTTAACATGAACAATACTGGTAGCACTTAAATGTACATTCCTGTTCCTCATGTACATACTATGTACTATTATAGTAACTACAAGGTAACTAGATACTAACCCTAAACTTACACCTAAACCTACCCTATAGTTACCTTATATTACCAGAACTTTCTTCGGTAGTTACACTGTAAGTAGTACACTGTAAGAAAAAATAAAAAAAGGGATACAAAAAGTGCATTTAAAGTAGCAAAAACAAACAATGAATGCCTGGTGAAAACTTTCCAAGTCACTTTTCATGTGACCCTAATATAACAGAAAAAACTGTTAGTTTCAGTAATAATGAACCCCTGGGACACAAGTGCCAATAGATGAAGAAACACCCCTATATTGGATGTCTTCAGAGTGTGTGCTCATTGGCCTACTGCACGTGACACTGTGAACAGCAGTGAGACACCTGCAGCCTTGCTTTGATGACAGCAAATGGAACACACACACACACACACACACACACACACACACACACACACACACACACACACACACACACACACACACACACACACACACACACACACACACACACACACACACACAGAGATACATAGAGTCAGGCTGCTGCACGATAATATATTCACACTCCCGTTTTCAGTCTGTTAGATCTGCTGTTGATGTGATCTTCTCATGTCCTTTTCAAGTCCTCAGATCTCTTTAAAAATGGACACTTTGATATGTGTTTGACCATAGATCCCATGGACAATCACATCACACAGCTAGAGCATGTGCTCTTATTTCAAACAAAACAACAAAAGAACAAAAATGAAAGGGTTCATCAATGTCAGGCAAAAAACAGCTGCCATTCAATCTATTTTTGGTGCCATCATTGAACAGGATTGGTCTCCTATTCGAAGCACTTGAGTAAATGTAAAAAAAAAAAAAAGTTGCGAAATAAGTAGGTCTGTGATAAATGCACCGAGGTGCTTGAGTTACTGTAAGGCACTTCTCTGTATTCACAGCATTACATGAAAACATGGCTTGTTGCAAAATTTAATCTGCACCTTCCATGTAGATAATCGCAGATAGAAATATTTTCAAAGTAAAACACCAGCTGTGGGTGCCAGCTGTCCACGCGGTATCTGATAGGTGAAGCTGATTAAAGCACAATGGATTTTAATACATTTTACATCCACAACTACAACCCTCACATCCACCATACAATTCAGGCTATAAATTAAACTGTAATTTAAATAGCAGTCAAATGAACAGGCATCCACATATCTGAAAGGAAAATTCTAATGCATCAAAACTATTTGGTTGGACAGTAAGCAGAAATAATAACAGCTACAGTACTGTGTCCTCACCACAAAACATCTTTTAAAATCATTAGATATTACCTCTGAAAATATACAAACAACTGAAAAAAAAAAAAAGAATTCTGGTCTCATCTGGTAAAGCACAAATATAGGATTACGTTCCATACGGCACTACTATAAATGATTGTCCTTTGGGCTGTGCTCCAAATACAAACTAGACATTTGCTGGTCACATTTGTAGTTAGACTGACATCTGCGACCATCGAAAATGACAATCAAAGAGCTGTAAAGCATACATGGACTGTCATACACATCATCCAGATGGTGTGTTACATTAGCACTGAATTAACATCTTGTGTGTTCTGTCGACGTATGTGATTCTGAGGGAAAATTCCGGCACAAATGAGAGTGTTAGCAAGCTGAATTACATTCGGAGTTACACTATTGTCGCTATTTATAGCAACAATCCCAAACACATTCTCACTTGAGTGATGTTAACTCACACAAAGCTAATTCCTAGTCTCAACGTGGCTTTCTATGAGCGATCCGTCTGCTTTCTGTAATGTGGGACACAAGCCGCCTGCTATTGTATTGGTTTTCAATCACACAGGAGAAGAGGGATCATGGTACGTTTTCCTTTTAAGCTTTGCCCTCAAAGGAGACAACAGAATCCCAACTGTCCAGATGTTAGCAGCTAGTTTATCCACTGTGTCTTCAGAAAAATCCTTCAGGTCTCACAAGTTCTTTCGTTTTCGAGCATTTTTGTGTATTTGAAGCAACTGAGGGACTCATATGCAACTATTACAGAAGGTTCAAACGGTCACTGATACTTCAGAAGAAAAACCATGCATTAAGAGCCAGGGGTGAAAACTTTTGAACAGAATGGTGATGTCTAAATTTTTCTTATTTTGCCTAAATATAATTTTTTTTCATTAAGTACTAGCCTTCAGAGGCTACAGAAGATAGTTACACGTTTCCAAGAAGACAAAATAAGTTACATTTAACTTTAAATCTTCAAATTCAAAAAGTTGAATGCATGGTTTTTCCTTCTAAAGCATCAGTCAGTGTTTGAACCTTTTGTAATAGTTGCATATGAGTCCCTTAGTTGTCCTCAGTGTGAAAAGATGGATCTCAAAATCATACAGTCATTGTTGGAAAGGGTTCAAATACAAAAAATGCCGGAAAACCAAAGAATTTGTGGAACCTGAAAGATTTTTCTAAAGTACAGCAGGCAGATTAACTGTTCAGGACAAACAAGGGACTCATAAACAAATATCAATAAACAAAAAAAAAAAAAAAACAGCTGTGGATCATTCAGGTAACAACACAACAACACAGTATTAGGAATCAAGGGATGGTAAACTTTGGAACGGGGTCAATTTTATAAATTCAGCTATTATTTTTTTATTGTGGACTATAACATGCATTTTGTATGATCCCCCTCTGGTACAATAATTAACATTTTGCAGATTCTGAAAGGGGGGTGTAAACATTTGACTTCAACTGTATATTATACGTTTACAGTGACGACTTAAGGTTTCAGTGACTCTTTTAAAACCAGATCACATCCTTATTTAGTATTCCACACAAACCCATCGCATGCTGTATACATTTTTAACAGTGATCCAAGGTGAAAGAGCTCAAAATGTCATGGTCAGAGCACACATTAGTGTCTTTCAAATCTGCATGTATCAGCTGGCTTTCCAAAACCTCTGTGATCCACCATTTCAGCCATAATCATACAGGTTTGCTATAAATGCAAACAGATTATGACACTGAAATACAGACGGTAGTATCACCAGTGCCAGCATTTGCAACTGTGTGGCGGCGCAGACAGAATCGGATGTTAATAGTGATGTATTAGTCACACTCCAAACAGTTGTGATTGGAAATTAACAGATGAGCTTTTCAGCAACAATCAGCGGTTCAGTCTTATGAATGCTAAGAGGGGCCGAAGTGTCTGTAATAAATAAATCAAAATAACATGTTAGACCTTTCGAGTCAACAGCACACCTATAACAGGATCGTCGGAAATGGCACTTGAGTGATAAATGACTTGAGATGTTTATGAACCTACATCTCTCACTTTCTATCACTTCTATTAAATTTAGAAAAGTTATCATGACAATCTGAAATGTACAAATACGCGCATACTGCTTGTACGTCAGTGGTAAACCTCATTTCATTTCGTCTGTCACATTCACACTGACTTTACAGGATGTCAAATTCCATTTGTGAGGAAAATAAATCATAAGGAAAACATCAAGACTGCAAGAAAATCAATTTCCGTCTTTGACCTTGGCCAATCTCCTATCTCCGATTTGTATAATATTCAGGCACGATTACAAGTCAAACAAGCATTTCGCAAGCATTTCACTACAAATTGAAAGAGTTTAGAATGAAAAACAGGTGTTTTTTAACCCAACCTGTCACGAATGACCTAGTTTGCCTCTTTTTCCTCTTGTAATTGTGTGTAACTAAGTCCAGCGCCACTGACACAGACTGTGAGCTGATATATGCACGCCTCTGACATTCCCAATGCCAAAAACGTCCCAGTGCAGGTATGTGTGTCAGAAAGCATTCAGGTCTCCAGAATCCCATTCACTCTGCCGGTTACACTTTCGAGGACTGTTTCTGCACTCGGCAAGCGAGCAGCCCGAGAGAGAGCGGCGCTCCACCTGTTAACTACGCCAGCTTTAGCCCCGCAGGCATTTCCCCCCTGCCACACATGCAAGACCCAGAGACGGAAAGCCACTCTCCATGTGGACCCATGCACAGTGGTCGATCGAAGCTGTATGCTTGCTGTCAAGAGCGGATTGAATGAAAAGGAGTTTCCTTACCTGTGCCGGCTGGATGCATCCGAGCCCGACCCCAAGCTGTACATTCTTCAGCTGTGCGTCTCCGCCTCCTCTTGTTTCCTCTTCTCGCCTTTGCTTCCTCTCACCTCCTTTTGGCCTTTTTTATCTTTCGCACCGTCTCTCTCTCCTTCTCTCAACACTTGTGTGAGTCTACTCGTGTGGCAGCTGAAGACCCTGCTGTGGTGATGGCATTTCTCTCGCTCTCGCTCTCTCTTCCTGGCAAAGAGGGTCAAACTGAAGATGGTGTCAGTGACACGGTGAGGAAAAAGATGGAAGGAATTAGCGAGAAATAGAGAGACAAGTGTCCAAAAAAAGCGGAGAAACAGCTGTTAGCAGCTTGTGATGCCGATGAGAGACAGCTGGAGAGTTGCAGTTGTGATCTCTGACTGAGGAAAGGTGCGAGAGCAGGTGGGGAGCCGCGTGGCGGTGACTCCCCGCGCTCGAGGATTGGCGTGCGAACGCGTGAGGTGGTGTCTTACTCTATAAATCTTGAATAAATCTCACGTGGGTCTTGTTTACCTATGCCTGAAGTTGTGATATGCCTGAAGAAGCTGAGAAAGTATGCTTGAAAGTGTGCGTCAGAGTTTTTGGCATGGGCTAACCCCTCATCTTCAATCAAATCGCTCATCCGTAGCCTCCGCCCGCTCCATCACGACCAACCTAGTTCCCCAACCTTGGGGAATAATCATGATGAAATGAGAAGGATGCTGGGAAGAGAGTACAGCTGATTAAAATAGATTCGAATGAAAGACTGGAGCTGTGTGTCTGACCTTTTCAGTCTCTGGAGCTGTAGTTTGCTGATTTTGAGGAGGAAGTCCATGAAGATGCTTCTCAGTTAGTCGAAATTTGTTTTATATATCCGCAGGTGTCGCTTTTGGATTTAGTCCGGATTCCGGAAAGTTTGGAGTTCTTTGGCTGAGAAGCGCATGAAAGCAATCCAGAATAAATACATAGATAAACACAAATTCACAAATGATGTTTGTCCAGTTTGTAGAGCAGATGTGCTGAGCGTCTCATCTGTTTGATGTGATCTGCCTTCTGCTCTCCAGACCACAGAACAAGCTTCTGATACCTAATCATGATGCTGTACAGATTTATCCTGCCTCCCCCCTCCTCATTCTCTCGTGCTTTTATTCTCCCTCTCTCTCTCTCTCTCTCTCTCTCTCTCCATCCTGAGTCCCTTTTCACCATGTCTGATTTTCACTTCCCTGTCCTGCCTTGTTTGTTCTCTCTCAACCTCGATTACTCCTGCATCTCTCTGTCTGTCCGTCTTTCCCACAGTCTTTGTCATTATCCTCCTGGTGCAATTTAAATGCTCTTTCTTTTGCTTTCCGGTCATTCTGAGATGAGGTCCGACAGACAAGTTCCCTTGTCCTGTTGATTCTCTCTCTCAGTCTCTGACACTTCTAGACACTTCAACCTTGCTTGTCCTTCAGGTCTGAGGTTATTATAAATGCAGTTTTGTCCTTTTTTGTCAGGCGGCTATTACGAAATCAATCCACGTCCTCTGCACAGACGTTTGTTTTTCATATCATTTGTTTTCATACCAAGCAAATGACATTTTCTATCCCCTAATCCTAAACCTACGTTTACTCAAACATTTCTAGATTTTTATTAAGTCATTATTTGTTTGTTTATCAAGCTGTTTTTCTCATGGGAACAATGTGGATTTTATTATATATTCATATACGCAACCAGTTTTAAATGTTTTGTAGAGAAGTCTCTTCTGCTCACTAAGCCTGCATTTATTTGATCCAAAGTACAACAAAAACAGTACAATTTTGAAATATTTTACTAGTTAAAATAACTGTTTTCTATTTTAATTTTAAACATCATTACTTCAGTCACATGATCCTTCAGAAATCATTATAATATTCTGATTTGCTGCTCAAAACACATTCATTATTATTACGTTGAAAATAGCTGAGCAGAATTTTTCAGGTTTCGTTTATTAATAGAAAGTTCAGAAGAAAAGCATTTATCTGAAATAGAAATCTTTTGTAACATTATAAATTGTAACATAATAATCGTTATCATCACTTTTGATCAATTTTAAGCATCCTTGCTAAATAGAAGTATTAATTTTTTTGGATCTTTGGATCTTTTTATTCATCAGATCCTAAAAACAATGTACTCAACTGTATTAAATAATAATAACAAAAAATGTTTCTTGAACGGCAAATCAGCATATTAGAATGACCATGAAGGATCATGTGATGCTGAAGACTGGAGTAATGATGTTAAAAATTTAGCTTGGATCACAGAAATAAATTAATTTTTTTAAATATATTCAAATTGAAAACAGTTATTTTAAATAGTAAAAATATTTTAAAATTTTACTGTTTTTTGCTGTACTTTGGATCAAATAAATGCAGGCTTGGTGAGCAGGAGAGACTTCTTTAAAAACATTAAAAATGACCATTTTTGTTAAGTTGGGGTAAATAAAATTATTTCTTAAGAAACGGATACTTTGATTTAGCAAGGATGCATTCAATTGATCAAAAGTGACCAAGAAATTTTATTGTAAAATGTTTTAATGTAAAAATATATATATATTTTCAAATATATGCTGTTCTTATGGACTTTCCATTCATCAAATATTTCTGAAAAATGTATAGCAGTTTCCACAAAAATATTAAAAAGCTCAGGTGTTTTTAACATTAATAATAAGAAGAAATGTTTCATGAGCACTAAATCAGCATATTTAAAAAATAAATAAATTCAAGTGTCATGTGACACTGATAACTGGAATAATGGCTGCTGACAATTCAGCTTTGCATCACAGGAATAAATTTTCAACATTTTAAAGCATATTCAAATTAAAAAAAATTGTCTTATATTTATAATATTTCTGTTATTTATTGTATTTTTAAATTAAAATGTTGCTTTGGTGAGCAAAAATAATAATAATAATAATAAAATACCCATACACATACTTCAAAAAATTAAAATGTAAGTATGTGCATATTTCCTTAGCATTCATGATGCTTTATCCAAAGTGATTTGCAAAAGCCTTACAGATGAAGAATAAAACATAAGAGATTCACCCTGAGGACAAAAGACTGTTCAGAGAACACTAGAACAGAGATGAAAGTGAGAAGTTAAATAACATATTTTTTTTTCTTTTCTTTCTTAAGAGTTAGTTAAGTATATTAAAAAGATTTAGCCAAGTGGTCACGGGAGAGATATATCTTTAGACATGGATTTGCGAGGGACTTGAGTAGCAAGGAAAGACCACATACCAAAAAATGTGTGTGTGTGTGTGTGTGTGTGTGTGTGTGTGTGTGTGTGTGTGTGTGTGTGTGTGTGTGTGTTTTAAAAGAAAAAGTCCAAAAGGAAAAGGTTCATTTTAAATGTTAAATTAGTTTAAAGATGAAAGTGGAAAGGTAATTTTCAGATTTGATTTGCTTTAATTTTATTAAAAATCTAGTCGAGTTTTGTTCACCTGACACTGCAAATTAAACTTTCCACCTGTAAGGAGACAGAACGATTTCACATGTCTTATCCCTACTGTAACCCATAATCCAGGATAAAAACATACTGGCTTACCCATTCACAAGAGCATTAAATGGCAGAACCCTGGTGTTTTTAGCTCATGTAGACTGCTAATAATATAGGTGTTAAATGAGTGCTATAAACTACACACGGCTTATTGTTCTTTGACTGCTGACATAATTTAAACACGATGTCTTTTTTACACCTGTACAGCATGTGAAAAACTAAATATATACCACATTATTAAAAAAAAAAAAAGATCAGCCGGGATGCTGTCATGCAACACAAATGTGTTTTTTTCACCCTGAGTTAATTTTTCCCTCCATTTTTTTTGTCCCAGCTTTAAAGATTTGCTGTCTCCTCTCATTTTCCGTCTGCTCAAAAGGAACTCTCTAAATTGTCTAAATCGCTTTGTGCACATGGCAGCTTTTAAGAAACTAAAAATACCGTGGTGCTATTTTAGAGCGGGCCAGGTGATGAGGCATACTGACAGGAGGAGAAACCAGTGTGACTCTTCAAACATGTTCCAACCAAACTGCGCAAACTTTTTTGTGCATTTTGACACACTGGAAGCCACATACAACCCATGATGATCTGTCTTTAAGGGAAGCAAATGGGTTTAAACATTCTTGACAAAAAAAGAGAACATCTTAGTTTAAAGTAGTACCTGATGCGTAATGTTTTCTGACAATGTATGACAGCAGTATTTCATTTGGAAGTCCATTCCTCCCTTGGAGTGAAAAAAAAAAAAAGAAACTGTTAGAAAAAGTTTAGGAAATAAAGTTACTTTGTGACAAAGTTAAATTTGTAAGATTTACAGTAAAGTCACAGTCCGAGATATAAAATTTGAATTTAAGAAAAATAAAATTGCAATTGCAAGATATAAAATCACATTGTGAGATTTAAAGTCATGTTGTGAGGCTGAAAAAAATGTGGAAAAACTGGTCATATTCTTTTTCATTCATTTAAAGGTTCTTTAAAGAACCATCTCTTTCTTACCTTTTTATAATCTGAAGAAACTTTTTTTGCCACAAAGAACCTTTTGTGAAACAGAAAGGTTCTTCAGATGTTAAAGGTTCTTTATGGAACCACTTAAACAAAAAAGCTTCTTCTATGGCATCGTGAAGCACCTTTATTTTAAGAGTGTACAGTCGTGGCCAAAAGTTTTGAGAATTACATAAATATTGGAAATTGGAAAAGTTGCTGCTTAAGTTTTTATAATAGCAATTTGCATATACTCCAGAATGTTATGAAGAGTGATCAGATGAATTGCATAGTCCTTCTTTGCCATGAAAATTAACTTAATCCCGAAAAAAACTTTCCACTGCATTTCATTGCTGTCATTAAAGGACCTGCTGAGATCATTTCAGTAATCGTCTTGTTAACTCAGGTGAGAATGTTGACGCGCACAAGGCTGGAGATCGTTATGTCAGGCTAATTGGGTTAGAATGGCAGACTTGACATGTTAAAAGGAGGGTTATGCTTGAAATCATTGTTCCATTGTTAACCATGGTGACCTGCAAAGAAACGCGTGCAGTCATCATTGCGTTGCATAAAAATGGCTTCACAGGCAAGGATATTGTGGCTACTAAGATTGCACCTAAATCAACAATTTATAGGATCATCAAGAACTTCAAGGAACGAGGTTCAATTCTTGTTAAGAAGGCTTCAGGGCGTCCAAGAAAGTCCAGCAAGCGCCAGGATCGTCTCCTAAAGAGGATTCAGCTGCGGGATCGCAGTGCCACCAGAGCAGAGCTTGCTCAGGAATGGCAGCAGGCAGGTGTGAGCGCATCTGCACACACAGTGAGGCGAAGACTTTTGGAAGATGGCCTGGTGTCAAGAAGGGCAGCAAAGAAGCCACTTCTCTCCAAAAAAAAAAACATCAGGGACAGACTGATCTTCTGCGAAGAATATGGCGAATGGACTGCTGAGGACTGGGGCAAAGTCATATTCTCCGATGAAGCCTCTTTCCGATTGTTTGGGGCATCTGGAAAAAGGCTTGTCCAGAGAAGAAAAGGTGAGCGCTACCATCAGTCCTGTGTCATGCCAACAGTAAAGCATCCTGAGACCATTCATGTGTGGGGTTGCTTCTCATCCAAGGGAGTGGGCTCACTCACAATTTTGCCCAAAAACACAGCCATGAATAAAGAATGGTACCAAAACACCCTCCAACAGCAACTTCTTCCAACAATCCAACAACAGTTTGGTGCAGATCAATGCATTTTCCAGCACGATGGAGCACCGTGCCATAAGGCAAAAGTGATAACTAAGTGGCTCGGGGACCAAAACGTTGAAATTTTGGGTCCATGGCCTGGAAACTCCCCAGATCTTAATCCCATTGAGAACTTGTGGTCAATCCTCAAGAGGCGGGTGGACAAACAAAAACCCACTAATTTTGACAAACTCCAAGAAGTGATTATGAAAGAATGGGTTGCTATCAGTCATCATTTGGCCCACAAGTTGATTGAGAGCATGCCCAGTCGAACTGCAGAGGTCCTGAAAAAGAAGGGCCAACACTGCAAATACTGACTCTTTGCATAAATGTCATGTAATTGTCGATAAAAGCCTTTGAAACTTATGAAGTGCTTGTAATTATATTTCAGTACATCACAGAAACAACTGAAGCAAAGATCTAAAAGCAGTTTAGCAGCAAACTTTGTGAAAACTAATATTTGTGTCATTCTCAAAACTTTTGGCCACGACTGTACCTTTCCTCAACCAAGCTCCTAACTGTCCATTTCTATATACTGTATACAGTGGTGTGAAAAAGTGTTTGCCCCCTTCCTGATTTTTTTTTTTTTGCCTGTTTGTCACACTATAATGTTTCAGATCATCAAACAAATGTCAATTTTAATCAAAGATAACACAAGTAAACAACATGCAGTTTTTGAATGAAGTTTTTTATTATGAAGGGAAAACAAAATACAAACCCACATGGCCCTGTGTGAAAAGGTGCTTGCCCCCTAAACTTAATAACTGGGTGAGCCACCCTTAGCAGTAACAACTGCAATCAAGCAATTGCGATAACTTGCAATGAGTCTGTTACAGCGCTGTGCAGGAATTTTGGCCCATTCATCTTGGCAGAATTGTTGTAATTCAGCCACATTGGAGGATTTTCAAGCATGAACCGCCTTTTTAAGGTCATGCCACAGCATCTCAATAGGATTCAGGTCAGGACTTTGACTAGGCCACTCCAATGTCTTCATTTAGTTTTTATTCAGCCATTCAGAGGTGGATTTGATGGTGTGTTTTGGATCATTGTCCTGCTGCAGAACCCAGTTCGCTTCAGCTTGAGGTCACGAACAGATGGCCGGACATTGTGCTTCTGGATTTTTTGGTAGACAGCAGAATTCATGGTTCCGTTTATCACAGCAAGTCTTCCAGGTCCAGAAGCAGCAAAACAGCCCCAGACCATCACACTACCACCACCATATTTTACTGTTGGAATGATGTTCTTTTTTTTAAATGCTGTGTTACTTTTACGCCAAATGTAATGGGACACACACCTTCCAAAAAAATCAACTTTTGTCTCGTCAGTCCACAGACTATTTTCCAAAAAGTCTTGGGGATCATCAGGATGTGTTCTGGCAAAACTGAGACGAGCCTTTATGTTCTTTTTGCTCAGCAGCGGTTTTCGTCTTGGAACTCTGCCATGCAGGCCATTTTTGCCCAGTCTCTTTCTTATGGAGTCATGAACACTGACCTTAACTGAGGCAAGAGAGGCCTTTAGATGTTGTTGTGGGGTCTTTTGTGACCTTTTGGATGAGTCGTCGCTGTGCTCTTGGGGTAATTTTGGTCAGCCGGCCACTCCTGGGAAGGTTCACCACTGTTCCATGTTTTCGCCATTTGTGGATAATGGCTCTCACTGTGGTTCGCTGGAGTCCCAAAGCTTTGAAATGGCTTCATAACCTTTTCCAGACTGATAGATCTCAATTACTTTCTTTCTAATTTGTTCCTGAATTTCTTTGGATCTCAACATGATGTGAAGTTTTTGAGGATCTTTTGGTCTACTTCACTTTGTAAGGCAGCTCCTAGTTAAGTGATTACTTGATTGCGAACAGGTGTGGCAGTAATCAGGCCTGGGTGTGGCTAGAGAAACTGAACTCAGGTATGATAAACCAGTTATGTTTTAACTCTTTCACACCACTGTATATATATATATATATATATATATATATATATATATATATATATATATATATATAAAAATTTGTCCAGGTTTGTCACAATTAACATAAGACATACACGTTAAAAGAGAGCAGATCACAATTTCACTATAATAAAACTAAAGTTTCATTAGCATTTAAAAAAAATCTGCAAACGTTGTTTTAAAAGGATTTGAACCTATAATGTCAAGTCACTTTCATACCTTATATTTTAGCACTTTATACAATACAGTTTTAAAGCAGCCTCACAGAAATGAACAGGAAAGTATCAGAGTCAATGATGCAAACTTAAAAAAAAGAGGCAATTCATTTTTTTTATAAAGCAGCTGTAGCAAGACAATGGTGTCATTAATCAGCTCCAGTCAATTTAAGTTTTGTTCTCATACAATAATGTGAGATGTAAGATCGATCAATTTTTTTTTTACAATTTTAAGGCTGAATATCTCAAATCTGTCAATTCTGTGTGTTCATCTGAAATGTGTTGCTTGTCACATCTACCATGAAGAAATCTATGGATTTTGTGAGTCTGTACCTGGAGTGACAGATTGTCTTTTATAAAATTAATCTGTGCTCAAGTTTTGCTTAAATGTCATTATCGTTGATTGTTCAACTGTGATGTACCCTGACAGCGTTTGAGAAAAATTTGACTGTTGTGCTGTACTTCTTGTCATAATAAAAGTCTTCAGTTCAAAGCAATTCAGTCAGCTATACAAGTTAAATAAAGCAAATTCCACATCATAGAGCCAATAACTGCTTGAACTGTGATTGTGGTAAAATGGGTTTTTGAGTTGTTTTGTGAAGTATGGATTATGTGTGTAACAACACGAAATTTCTTGTTTACTCCCTTGTCAAAATGTGAGTTTTTCTCTGATGTGTAAATTGAAATGCAGATGCTTTCTGTTCCCCAGGTACAGCTGGTAGCCATGCCAGATCCTGAGGATGAAA
>NC_133382.1:28511962-28598583 GCF_049309525.1 Garra rufa | reverse complement strand
ACCTGTTTCCAACACTGATAATAAATCAGCATATATAAGAATGATTTCTGAATGATCACCACGTGACACTAAAGAATGGAGAAATTGCTGGAGTAATGGCTGTCAAAACTTCATCTCAGGAAGAAATTATATATTTAAGTATATTAAAACAGAAAACAATTATTTTAAATTGTAATAATATTTCACAATATTACTGTTTTTTTTTTTTTTTTTTTTTTTTGATCAACTACATGCAGCCTTAGTGAGCGTTTTGAAGAGACTACTTTAAAAAAAATCTTATTAAAAATCTTACTGATCCCAAGCTTTTTGAACATCATTGTACTGGGATGGGTAAAAAAAAAAAAAAAACATGAATAAATAAATAAATAAATATATATATGCTACACAATTTTCTAAATCAATGTAAATCTTGTAAATCAAATTTAATCTAAAAATCTGTATCAATACCCAGGCATAATGCTCAACTTCACATACTGTCAAAAAAAATGAAAGCTTGTGGTGAAAGATGCTTAAAAAAACAGTGCAAGTTACGCCAGGTATACACTACACGATTTTTCACGTCACTGTAAATCTTGTGAATCAAATTTAATCAGAAAATCTGTATCAATAGGAATAATGCTCAACTTCACTTACTGTCACAAAAATGAAATGCTCATGGTGAACGATGCTTAAAAAACACTGTAGGTTACGCCGGGTAAACCCAGGGGCGCCGCTCGCAATTTTGGGCCCTATGACAAAATATGAGGTTGGGCCCCCTGTACCACACCAAAGCAGATCTCTGGGGGCCCCTTTCGCCCCCCTTAGCGGCGCCCCTGGGTAAACCACACGATTTTTCAAGTCACTGTGAATCTTGTGAATCAAATTTAATCCAAAAATCTGTATAAATACCCAAACATAATGCTCAACTTCACATACTGTTACAAAATGAAATGCTCATGCTGAAAAATGCTTAAAAAACTGTGCAAGTTACGCCGGGTATACACTACATGATTTTCCAAGTCACTGGATTGCTTTTTCTATACACTGCACAACTGTTTTTGGATATTACAAAGTTGTTTTCAATAGAAAGAATCCCAGAAAACAATTTACAAACTCACAAACGCATTTCAAACTGCAAGACTCTGAGTAGCAGATGCATCGACACTTATCTCAGATTGTGTCTTTGATTATTCACATAATGTGATTGTCACTCTCATAAATGAGCACAGATTTGCCTCATTTTTTGGTCTTTTGTCAGCTATCTCCAGAAATTGTCAGCAAGTAATAATTGGACCCAAAATTGTATACCTGGCTGGCATTAAAGCCACCTGAATGCATCCCTAATGTGTGAGAGTGGTCTCTATCGTGTCCTTGCAACATGTCTATACCAGAACATACATCTTACCATATACAATTCAATGCATTTTTGACCTTTACGAAAGCTTACCCTATTTATGCTTATTACTAAGAGGCAGGACAGAACTGAAGGCCAACTGACCAGTCCAGAGGGAACTTCTGGTTGTTCATACAGAAAAAAAGCCCCTCATAACTCCTGTCTGACAGGTCCACTAATCCAATGTGTCACTATATAAGAGCATATGCATGTGCACATGCCTGTTCTCGACCTTCTATTAGCTATACGGGTCAGCCATTTGTCTTACAGTGACAGGGTCATTCACCCTGTGCCTTGAAGAAAGACATGTCCTTATCAGAAATATGTTATATGACCAATACATGTGCAGGTCAGTCAGTGTCACCATAGATACCACATCCATCTCCCACGATACTTCAGCTCATATTGTATGACAGCATTTTGACAAATGGATAAGAAAGACGGAAGAATATTACACTGCTTCTATGTGAAGATGGGCAACAAGTATTTTTAACTCATCTCTAACAGGCAACTCTAAAAGTAAGCATCCACAAGGCAAAACTGGAACTGGACAGACCATCTACATTTTTTATGAAATAGTTGAATATTGCTGAGGCGCCATCAGCAGGTTGCATGCAGGATTTAAAGCAGTTCTTATATTGTTCATAAATGTGTAAAGTATGCCCTCTGCAGGTTGTTTAATATTTATGGATTTTTGTGCCGTTGAACCTTTCTATGCTGTATGCTGTACTGCAAATCATAGAATATAAACTATTTAAATAAAAATTTGCGTTTCATTTTTTTTCACAAAAGTTTCTTGTTTGAAAGTAAATACTCAGTTCTCATTCTCTGGAAAATTCAGTCATAATCTGAACCCCAGACTATAATTTAACATATTTTACTAGATTTTAAACCAATAAGATAATTTAGCACCATCAAAGGAAAGATTGAAAAAAAAAAAAAGTATTAAGGAAAATGTTTAAAATTACACTCACATGACTATAACTTAATTTTCTACCTGGAATACATTTAAGCGTTTATATTTGCTGTTAGCAAGTTGTATTATTTATTTATGTATTCGTTATTATTTACAACTAATGCTTTTTTCTTTTTCTCGACTCGACATAAACAAAAAATACTGAGTCAAATTTCAAAGTTTGGCTTCTTTACAAATCAACCCCAGCGCCCAGTTGTTTGTTTTTATTTATTTAAACATTTCATTTTAACCAGTTTGTAGCGGCCGCTAAAATAAACTTTTCTGGCCAATGTTTTTCGCCTAGGCCTAACATTATTCATACGCCACTATCAACATGTTTTGACAGGTGATATTTTAGGGGGGGAAACGTTAAAATACGCACGATTTCGAACGTATTGCCACCAAGACCTAAACTTATACATGTTAACATGTGATATGTGTCATATAATGTCTTACTAACCCTGTCTGTGGAAAGTTATATCCAATTTATCTCCTGTTTTGACCATGGGATGGCGTTCAACGCGGCAACTTTCGAGCGAAACGCGGAAGGATATAGAAAAGCAAAGGTAACATTACTAAAAATATAGTCCGACACTAAAATAATATTTAAACAACTATCAAACACTACGACTTTCTATGGAGGAATTAACATAAAATACTATATAACACACTAAATGAATTAATGAATCAATAAATAGAAACTAATTAGTACTTAAAAACCTTCTGGTCAGTGTTGTGCCTGAACGAGTTCATTGAACGATCGTTCATGAACTCGTTCATATTCTGGGTGAACGTGAACTGAACGTGCTGTATATCTGCCTGATGAACGTGAACGTGAACGCGCTCATTCTGGCGTTTATGAACGTCGTTCTCTCGTAGTTCAATTTTGTTCTAAAGAGTGCCAGATTTCTATGGAGCCAGGCAAAATCCCGGCTATAACCACTGACTGCACAATATCTAGGCTACAACCGCTACAACACAATCTACAACGGGCCTTATTATATAGGGGAAAAGACCAGATCTGGCAACACCAGCCGCCACAGAGTCGCACCGCGCATGCGTCATCAAATTGCGAAAAATGAATAGAGGCAAAATCCGATGAAGGCAGCGGCACTACTTCTGTCTCAATGATGAATGAAACTTCATATGTCCAATTAAAATAATTTTTTGAAAAGGTCAGTGATGATCCAGGTGGGAAAAATCTTACCTTTTTGTGTAAACTGTGCCCGTCGGGTTTCAAGAAGCAACTCCGCGTAAAAATAAAAGAACTATGAACTAGTTCATTTTGGAACCTGCGAACTTAGTTCAAAAAATTTGAATTATGAACTATGAACTGAACTAGTTCATTTTAAAATGTGTGAACTGAACTTTGAACTAGTTCATGTAGAAAATGAACTTTCCCAACACTGCTTCTGGTAATCTTGCCTTTAATGAAGGACCGGTCAAAACTATTTTGTGTGTTAATAATCGATAGTAATGTCACAAATGTATCCCTGCTGAAAAAAAAAACCAATGGAAAAGATCACAGAATTTGTAATGGTTTTACTGGTTATAATGGGAATTGTACTTTTTTTTTAATGGAAATTCTAATGGTCCATACTAGTCTAAATCCTAATAAACTGTCCCAAAACACTACAGGAAACCATTTATTAATGGTTTTAATCAGTAGCGTGTTTACCCACCTAAAGAAAACACTGACCTCTAGTGGACATATACTGGCCCTCAAAATCCGTCGGGTATATGTGTAGCAATAGCCAAAAATACATTGTAGTATGTCAAAATAATCAATTTTCGTTTTATGCCAGAATCATTAGAATATTAACTACAGATAATGTTCCATGAAGATATTTTGTAATTTTTTTTTTCCGTAAATATATCAAAACTTCATTATTTGATTAGTAATGCATTGCTAAGAACTTAATTTAGACAACTTTAAAGGCAATATATGTCAATATTTTGATTTTTTTTCACCTTACAGATTTCAGAGGGTGAGATTCCAGATTTTCAAATAGTTGTATCTCGACCAAAATATTGTCCTAACAAACCGTACATCAATGGAACGTTTATTTATTTAGCTTTCAGATAATGTATAAATCTCAATTAAAAAAGACCCTTTTGACTAGTTTTGTGGTCCAGGGTCACATATAGTAAATAAAAGACAACATGACCTCTTGATTTTTTTTCACTGATCTTTATTTAAAACCTGATACGATAGCATGTTAGAAATTTCTGCTTGCTTGCAGTGTAAATCTGAAATATTAGCGTTGTTTTCAATGTGATAAATGAAGCCACATTTTAATCGTCCACGTCTTTGGTGTGTTTCCCATACAAACGTATTGTTTAATAACAATATTGGTCACAGATCAAGTGTATCACAATAATTAAGAATTCTAACAATGTAGTATCAAACAAAACAAATTATATACACAATACAAAGAGCTGCGTGTCTCAACTGTGACTCTCCTAGCCCCTGAAAAGTGTCTGAAGAAAAGTATTAAAGGAAATTAAGCTGGTATTACGTATCAGTAAGGTCCGTTTTGAAAGTGATCGCAAAACAGGTTTGTTTCTCCTGCTGGCTTGGTCCAAGTTCAGTAGCAAAAAAGAGTCCTCCACAGGAAAATGCAGTACCATCAATACATTTACAAGACAAAAGAACTTGTACATATATTTAAACAATGCAGAGCATTATAAAGGCTTGGCAACATTTAGAAACAAATCCTCTCTTGTACATCTGTCCAGCGATCGCGATCGGATTTGGCCAGGAGGATGTGTTTCAAACAAACCAACACGGTGCACACGCTTGGTTAAACACTTAATATATCAAAGACCTCACAGGCCACAGTTCTCTAGCATGTTCTTGTTTACTGTAAGACTGTGGTGGTGTTGAACACTAGCTCCTTGTTTCAATTGCATTGTGAGTGTGTATTGTAAGTACAGCAACTGCATTCATCTATGAAATCTTGCAGCTCGTCCGTGCGCAGTTCTGGGATGGGCTCAGTGGGGGGTAGATGATTTTGGACTTTTTGGTTCCGTTCCTTTTTTTAGCGCTGCTGGCTATGACCGAGTAGGAACGGCCGTGCATCATCCTGGCGTTCAGGCCGTTGGCCATGGAGAAGGACTTCAGATGGCTCTTTAAGGCAACAGGAAGGGGAAGTTTGTCCACAAGGTGCACTGGAGTACAGGAAACGATAGAACGACAGCAAAGGTCCTGCAGACTCAACACTGGACAAAAGAAAAAAACAGGTTTAAGTTAGGTTAAAGTAAGACTCCACTTTTTTTGGAAATAAGCTCATTCTCCAACTCCCCCCCGAGTTAATAAGTTGATTTTTACCATTTTGAAATCCATTCAGCCGTTCTCCTGTTCTGGCGATTTCACTTTTATAATAGCTTAGCATAGATCATTGAATCCTATGAGACCAATATAGCAAAAAATGACCAACGAGTTTCGATATTTGTCCTATTTAAAGGAACACTCCACTTTTTTTGGAAATAGGCTAATTCTCCAACTCCCCCGAGTTAATAAGTTGATTTTTACTGTTTTGAAATCCATTCAGCCGTTCTCCTATTCTGGCGATATCACTTTTAGCACTTTCACTTTTTATCCTATTAGACCAATAGCATCGCGTTCAAAAATGACCAACGAGTTTCGGTATTTGTCCTATTTAAAACTTGACTCTTCTGCAGTTATATTGTGTATTAAGACTGGCGGAAAATGTAAAGATGCGATTTTCTAGGCCAAAAAGATTAGGAACTACACTCCCATTCTGGTGTAATAGTCAAGGAAGTTTGCTGCCGTAACATGGCAGAAGCAGGCGAAGTAATATCACGCAGCACATCGCAGCACAACGTGACCAATTGCATGCACAGGGAGCGTTTCTTGTTGGAAGTTGCCTAGCTGGGAACTAATTTCAGGCACTGCGTGATATTACTGCATCTGCTACGTCCATATTATGGCAGCAAACTTCCTTGACTATTACGCCGGAATGGAAGTGTAGTACATTTTCAGCCGGTATTAGTACACAATATAACTGCAGAAGAGTCAAGTTTTAAATACGACAAATACCAAAACTCGTTGGTCATTTTTGAACGCGATGCTATTGGTCTAATAGGATTCAATGATCTATGCTAAGCTATGCTAAAAGTGATATCGCCAGAACAGGAGAACGGCTGAATGGATTTCAAAACGGTAAAACTCAACTTATTAAATCAGGGGGAGTTGGAGAATGAGCCTATTTCCAAAAAGAGTGGAGTGTTCCTTTAAGACTTGGCTCTTTTGTAGTTATATCGCCTAAGAACGGTGGAAAATGTAAAGCTGCGAGTTTCTAGGCTGATAAGTTAAGGACTACACTCCCATTCCGGTGTAATAGTCAAGGAGGTTTGCTGCCGTAACATGGACGCAGCAGGCGCAGTAATATTATGCAGCACCTGAAATTAATTCCCAGCTAGGTAACTTTCAATGTGAACGGCTTTTTGAAATTGTGACCAAATTCAGGTGCTGTGTGATATTACTGCGCCTGCTGCATTTATTATTGTAGTTCCTAATCTTATCGCCTAGAAAATGAGAGGGGGTTCAATCTTCAACTGGCTGGCAGGAGCCGCCACTGGCAGGTCACGTGACCTGTCAGTGGCTGGTGGAAGCTGCCAGTCTGATTCTGGTAGGTCACGTGACCTGTCAGTGGCTGGTGGAAGCTGCCAGTCTGATTCTGGTAGGTCACGTGACCTGTCAGTGGCTGGTGGAAGCTGCCAGTCTGATTCTAGTAGGTCACGTGACCTGCCAGTG
The DNA here is from genome assembly GCF_049309525.1 of Garra rufa. Classification (NCBI taxonomy): domain Eukaryota; kingdom Metazoa; phylum Chordata; class Actinopteri; order Cypriniformes; family Cyprinidae; genus Garra; species Garra rufa. The sequence continues at coordinate 28,591,476 of NC_133382.1, read as the reverse complement.
GCTGGTGGAAGCTGCCAGTCTGATTCTGGTAGGTCACGTGACCTGCCAGTGGCTGGTGGAAGCTGCCAGTCTGATTCTGGTAGGTCACGTGACCTGTCAGTGGCTGGTGGAAGCTGCCAGTCTGATTCTAGTAGGTCACGTGACCTGCCAGTGGCTGGTGGAAGCTGCCAGTCTGATTCTGGTAGGTCACGTGACCTGCCGGTGGCTGGTGGAAGCTGCCAGTCTGATTCTGGTAGGTCACGTGACCTGTCAGTGGCTGGTGGAAGCTGCCAGTCTGATTCTAGTAGGTCACATGACCTGCCAGTGGCTGGTGGAAGCTGCCAGTCTGATTCTGGTAGGTCACGTGACCTGCCAGTGGCGGGCTGACTGGCAGCTGCCAGCTGGCAGTATGCCTCAACAAGTTTCAGCAACAACAGATTTTTGGCGGATTTTGTGTTTTGTGCTTAATTCTTATTGTGAACCTGTTCAGTTCTTTATTTTTAGCGCGATTAAAGTGTTTAAATGGCGGTGATTCCTCCTGGTTGGTTAATGCCGCTTCTACTGGTTGCTCAGTCAGCCAACCGCAAGAGCGCTCCAAGTTTACTACGTTTCCTCGTTCCAAGGTCACGTGACCCGTCAGTGGCAGCTCCAGCCATTCACGCTCAACTAGCCAGCCGCCGCTGACCTGCGAATATAACGCGTTTCCTATCACACTCGCTGCATAAAAATACATTGTTAATATTATAAATATATTCTTATGACTCTATTCATTTGTATGATTGACGTTTTAGATTTTGTTCCCCAGGTAAATAAATCAGTCAAATTACTGTGATCACGACTGGTTGCTTACTGACGCTTCTCTGGACGCTCAACCAACCGCAATTGACTCACACTCATTCCATTTTTTTTTTTTTTTGCTTCAAATTTAAACTAATTAGTCTTTCATGTTTTTTTCTTTAAACCGACTGTCATGTATTTTTTTCTTTTTGGTTTAATTGAGAAAGGATATGTTGTTTGTACTTCGACTTCGCTTCGACTGGCAGCTCAGACGGCCGTAAGAGCGCTCCGAGTTTAAGCGAAGCGTCAGTAAGCAACCAGTCGTGATCACGTTAATTTGACTGCTTTAATTATGGAAAAATAACTAAAAGGTCAATCATACAAAAGAACAAAGTCATAAAAATACGTTCATAACAATAAAATACCTTGCAGCCAGAGTGACAGAGAAGGTGTTACACTCACAGATCTAAAACCATTGAGACTGCCAGCTACCAGCCCGCCACTGGCAGGTCATGTGACCTGCCAGAATCAGGCTGGCAGCTGCCATCAGCCACTGACAGGTCACATGACCTGCCAGTGGCAGCTCCTGCCAGCCAGTTGAAGATTGAACCCCTACTGGAGAAAATCGTAGCTTTACATTTTTTGCCGGTCTTAGTACATGATATAACTACAGTTATAAGTTATAAATAGGACAAATATCAAAACTCGCTGGTCATTTTTGAACGCTATGCTAAGCTATGCTTAAAGTGATATCGCCAGAACAGGTGAATGGATTTCAAAACGGTAAAACTCAACTTATTCACTCGAGGCGAGTTGGAGAATGAGCCTATTTCCAAAAAAAGTGGAGTGTTCCTTTAAAAGCAACATATTAGAGTCCATGGGAATGGAAAGCTGCAAGATGATATTTCTTCTCCTGAAATATTGCTCTAAATCAAAGGCAGATTTACAAGCTATCTGTCATTATATGGTTTATAATCTTTCAGAGTCTGTCAGCAATGTTTGTCTTTAAAGCATGAAGTCATCTAATGGAAACTCAAGTTGTTTTATCATATTCCTTGGCCTTTAGATAATCTCCAGTCAAAATAAACACATTTAAATGCCTTAATCTAAGCTAAGTAAATGTATTGGTATCGCTTGACCTTGTTCCTAAAAGCATTTTTCTAGCATGAACCAAAGCTATGATTATTAAGAGCTGAAATGCGCTGTGTGGGTGGCTGGCCGTTACATTGATATTTGAACACTGGGTGTCTTCGCTGTGAGCTGTATGAAGTCTCAAAGCTTTGCATACTTCAGGTTTCTAAAGCGTTCCTTTGGCCTATACATAATTGCAGCATTGGTCTGAGGGAAAAAAAACACATATAGCTGTTGCTTATGTGGTTATTCTCAGAAAAGGCTCCACTGAAAGGCCTGCGTTATTGTATGACGGCGTTCTTTAATGCATCATTTCATGTCAGAAGCATTTATGGTGAAGCTTGTTTAATTCCCGGAGAGAACATTTCCAACCTCAGCAACATAATGAGTCATAGGGAGATGTTGATGGAAGCGTAGTGAAACAAGACAACGATGGTATTGTTGTGAACTACTGATGGTTGTGGAGATTTAGCTGTCTTTTCTCTCTGTATTTACGTTTATGAAACTGTAAATGTAAGTGATATTTTCAGTTAAAAACATAAAATATAAAGTAGTCAAAAGTTATTTGAACAGTAAGATTTTTAATGTTTTTTAAAGTACCTTGCCTGCATTTATTTGCTCCAAAGTACGGCAAAAACTTTTCCGAAATATATTTACTATTTAAAATAACTGATTTCTATTTGAAGTGTAATTTATTCCTGATTTCAAAGCTGAATTTTTAGCATCATTACTGCAGTCACATGATCCTTCAGAAATCATTCTAATATTCTGATTTGCTGCTCCAAAACATTTATTACTATTATTAATATGTTGAAAACAGCTGAGTACATTTTTTTTCAGGTTTCTTTGATGAATAGAAAGTTCAGAAGAACAGCATTTATCTAAATTAGAAATCTTTTGTAACATTATAAATGCCTTTTATCATCACTTTTGATCAATTTAAAGGATCCTTGCTAAATATTAGTATTAATTTCTTTCCCAAAATAAAAAATAAAAATTATACTGATTTGAAGCTTTTGAATGATATAGTGTATAATAAAAAGCTTTTTATTTCAGATAAACGCTGATCTTTGCATATTTCTATTCATCAAAGAATCCTGGAAAAAATGTACTCAACCGTTTTAAATTTTGATGATGATCAATATTTCTTAAGGATCATATGACACTGAAGACTGGAGTAATGATGCTGAAAATTTAGCTTTGATCAAAGAAATAAATTACATTTTAAAATATATTTAAATAGAAAATATATTTAGTTATTTTAAATAGTAAATATATTTCACAATATTACTGCTTTTGCTGTATTTTGGATTAAATAAATGCAGGCTTGGTGAGGAGAAGAGATTTCTTTAAAAAACATTTTTTTTAAAAATGTACTGTTCAAAAACTTTCGACTGGTAGAGTACATTTTCACAGAAGGATAATGTTTGACATTAAAAAATATAATATAATATAATATAATATAATATATGTCCTGTATCAGACATAAAGCCAAAGGTAACCATAAAGGTGTCATATAGATTAATTTATCACAGATTATTTGTTTTTGATCAAACTTACTTCGTTTAAAAGCATAAATCTCAAGCTTTCAGTAGATACCACTTTTCTGTTTGTGTGCTGAGTATTCACCGAGTTTGAATGATTTAAGTGACGCATTTCTAAAAGCAGTTTGCGGAGACAGAGAAAACAGAAATCACCCTGTTTGTTTTCTTTATTCTAAATAAAAAAGCACAACTTTCTGCTGTTCTTGTGAGTGTGCACAAATAAAAGTACACACTCTACAGTTTCCAATGATGTATATCTCTAATTTGTATGACTAAAACCGACAGAGCATTTTTAGTGTCTTTTGCGCTGATCTAAAAAAAAATGAGCTGGTATCGCCGGCGATACAGCCGGCCTCAGGGAGTTAACTATCAACAACAATTATTTTACAAGTTTTTAAAAATTTCATTATCACATTATATTACATCATAAAAAAATAAAAAAAGATACATCTTGTGTTTCTGTAAGTACAAATATGCATACAAATTTGTATTTTACACTTCCACAAAACAAAAATATGAATCAATTCCTGCACTTAGTTTCTCAATTATGTTAATTTGGATATTTTAATAAGAGAATTGTATAAATTATTTTTTTTAGATGATCTTATACTGAACTTAGCGTTTAATTTTTGATATCATCATGTTTTGAGGCAACTTGTAAAGTAAATAACATAATAATAATAAGAAGAAATGTACATTTCATAGGAATATACTGTGATTCATAGGAACAGTCACCTGTAGTGACTTTCAAAAGCAAGTCCTTATAACAGAATATTCTTATTAAATATATGTGACCCACGACCACAAAACCATAGCCCATGTATATTTGTAGCAATAGCCAAAAATACATTGTATTGGTCAAAATTAATGATTTCCCAAAAATCATTTAGATATTAAGTAAAGATCATGTTCTATGAAGATATTTTGTAAATTTCCTACCGTAAATTAACAAAAAATTATTTTTTGATTAGAAATATCTATGTTATTTATTATATTATATTATATAGTTATTTGGACAACTTTAAATTCCAGATTTTCAAATAGTTGTATCTCGGCCAAATATTGTCCATACATCAATGGAAAGCTTATTTATTTTGATGTATAAATCTCAATTTAAAAAAAAAATGAACCCTTATGAGCGGTTTTGTGGTCCCGGGTCACATATCTTTCTTGTAAAAGAAAATAATACTGTTTTGTAAAAGCACAAAAACTTTCCTGAAATGTTTATTTACAGGAAACAATCAATCAAATTTAGTTTTGTGTCATATTATTTAAGTGTACTTCCAAATCCCAGTTAGATAATGTCCATATCATACAGGAATGTAAACAAATTGCCATATTATCAATAAATGATTTATTTAATGTTTTATATGAAGCCTGACAATAGACAGAGGCTTGTTACCTTTATTGGGTTTCCAAAGTCGTTCCATACCATGCCTCATGAGCACAATTCGGGCCAGCTCAGTGAAGGACTCGGTAATGTTGAAGTTACAGAGAGGGCTGACCTCGAAGAATGTGACGCCCAGTCGCTCTGCAAAAGCCTGGGCATGCTCGGTGGTCACCTGACGCTTATAGGCCAGGTGAAGCCTGTTTCCCACCAGGATCTTGGGAACACCTGGTGCATGCTAGGCATATAAAAAAGGTACATTATAATAGTTCTAAAATTACTCTTCAGGACATTGCTTTGCTGATTTGTTTTATACTATTATGTCAAGACAATCACTTAATAATAAAGCAATTTTAAGAGGAAATGCTCTGTGCATCATTAGCCCCCTGCTATCTACACAAATTAGTTACAGAGCCTCGGTAACTATCATGTATGATTGCAATGCTTATAATCATAACTGTTGCTACTGAGTTGCATAACAAGCCCATTTCCTGAAATACAGATACACATCTTTTTTAGCACTTTCTCAAGATGATCAGCTAATGTTTTATTCAATGCCATTCCGAAGACACTAGTATGACCTTATATGTGACCCTGGACCACAAAACCAGTCTTAAGTAGCATGGGTATATTTGTAGAAATAGCCAAAAATACATTGTTTGGGTCAAAATGATCAATTTTTCGTTAATGCCAAAAATCATTAGGATAATAAGTAAAGATCATGTTCCATGAATATATTTAGTAAATTTTCTACCATAAATATATCAAAACTTCATTTCTGATTAGTAATATGCATTACTAGGAACTTCATTTTGACAACTTTAAAGGTAATTTTCTCAGTATTTAGATTTTTTTGCACCCTCAGATTCCAGATTCTCAAATAGTTGTATCTCAGCCAAATATTGTCATATCAATTTCCATCAATGGAAAACTTATTTATTCAGATTTCAGATGATAAATCTCAATTTTGAAACATTTACACTTACAACTGGTTTTGTGGTCCATGGTTAGATGTGTTTTTGCCTATAATTATACTACATTGACATTTAACATGCTGAATGCTGTTAAATACAGTAGTTTTGACCTGATTTTACCTCGTCGATCTCTTTAATCCATCTGTCGATGCCATCAAATGACCACCGGTTTGTAATGTCATATACAAGGATAACACCCTGTGAAAAACAAAATGTGTTAAAGACTGCAAACAGTATATTAAATAGAAAATAATGAGACCATAACCTATAAACATATTTTATAAAATCAGTGTGGTACTGGAAGTGGAAGGCTATTATTTAACATCTCATACAGTATGTGACTAAAATAGTTGGCAGAGATGTTTACGATGTAATGTCAATAAAGTCTGTGGCTTGGCTCCAAGAATTTCTGTTATTAGGATATCTGTGTTTGCCAGAGCAAGGAAATGTCATATCAACAATATCAGTCCAGTCAGATTTATAGCATAACACACTTTCAACAGGAACTGCTGATCATTGGGTGGGGTGTTTAACATCTGTCTGGGAACACTGGGATTTCAGAGATATTTAAAAGCCTATTTCCTAAAGTCTATACACGCTACCACACAAATGGTGTCTGATGAAAATAATAAAAATATATAATAACAATTCTAAAAAATAATATCTATTATAATTAAAAAGAAAATTATGAAAAATATATTTTAACGTTTCATTTAAATTATTTTATTTTTTAAATGAATATTATTCATTATAAATAAAATAATTAAAAAATATTTGTACATTTCATTTAACTTATTTACATCTAAGACAGCTGTTCACAAATGTATATTAAAGAAGCATTTTATGCTTATCAAAGCTCCATTTATTTTTTATATTGCAATTTAAAATAATAGTTTTCTGTTTTAATATACTATAATAAATATAATTTATTTCTGATGCAAAGCTGAATTTTTATCAGCCATTATTCCAGTCTTCAGTGTCACACGATTATTCAGAAATTATTATTACTATGGAATGCTGATTTATTTTCAATTTTGGAAACAGCTGTGCTGTTTATAAAAAATATTTTTTGGAACCTGTGATACTTCTTTCATAATTATTTGATGAATAAATAGCATTTATTTAAAATAGAAATATTTTCTAACAATATCATTTTCAATTATCACTTTTTATCAATAAAAAAAATCGTTTTTATCAAACACATCCTTGCTGAATAAAAGTATTAATTACTTTCAAAGAAATAAAGAAAGAAAGAAGGAAAAAAAATACTGACCCAAAACTTTGAAAGGTAGTGTATAAGTTACAAAAAAATTCAAATGTAAATAAATGGTATTCTTTTTAACGTTTTATTTATTAAATAATACTAAAAAGTATCACAGGTTCCAAAAAAAATTAAGTGGCACAACTATTGATAATAAATCAGCATATTTGAATGATTTCTGAAGGAACATGTGACACTGAAGACTGGAGTAATGGTGTTGAAAATTTGGCTTTGCATCACAGAAATAAATTATATTTTAAAGTATATTCAAATAGAGTACCATTATTTTAATTTGCAATAATATTTCACAATATTACAGATTTATCTGTATTTTTAGCAGCCACGATGAGCAGAAAAGACTTCTTTAAAAAAACATTAAAAATGGTTCTGATCCCAAACTTTTAAACAGCAGTGTAAATACATGTTATAATTAATTCAAATAATGAATTAGAATAATTATTAATACAGTAAATAACTACTCATTGCATTTTTCCAAAGGGTTTTTATAATGTACTATCATTTTACCTGTGCTCCTCTGGAATATGAGCGGAATATGGTGCAGAACCGGCCTTGTCCTGAGGTGTCCCTGCAAAAAACAACACACCACAGAGGGTCGGCATGACAAAGAACACATTCATCTTACTTCTGTTCTTCAATACGTCTGTAGCCATTGTCTTTCCCTCTGCCTGGTGACATGAGGAGCTTTCTGTGGTTGGTGCCAGGGCAGCAGACTTTGAGTAGGAGCAGTGAAATGAATCATTCACCATCTAGGGCTGAGCGCAGCACCAAGATGTGCCAGTCATGTTGCATCGGGTAGGACTGGAGTATCACAAACACTCTGCTCTAAAATGCTTCGTCTGTCAAGGCCAGATTATCAATAATTGATTCCAGACTCTTGCAAAAAGCTCAGTTCTCTTAAAATGCACCAGAATTTATAAACAAGTTCTAAGGCATGGCTAGTGGGATTGACTTGGCTGAATTTTTCATTGGAAGAGTTTGTTGAGGAGTGCTGTAATTAACATAGCCAGACGTTTGGCATGTTTACTTCATATTTTGGAATCCAACAAGAACTTATTGAGCATACACAGGCATGATGGAATGGAGGGGGTGATCTTTAATCTCTTTTCATGCTTCAAGAAGATAACAGGAGGAAATCAAGGGGAAACTTTAAAGTTGGATCTGTCAGGTGCTGCAGTCATGGGTTTCCAGTTTACAAGAAAAAGTAACTGTGATGTGAAGCTACTCACCAAAGCTGGAGCTTGACTCTGCGTCCATCGAGCAGTATGGTAGTTGTCTTGTAGTCAATTCCTACAAGAGAAGAAGAAATAAATGACTTATTTATTTTTGCAGCACTAGCATTACGAAGTGTAATTGCAAAAGAAATGACTGTTTTCAAACAAACTCACACTATTGTTTAAAGGAGTAGTTCACTTTCAGAACAGAAATTTGCAGATAATGTACTCACCCCCTTGTCATCCAAGATGTTCATGTCTTTCTTTCTTTAGTCGTAAAGAAATGGTGTTTTTTGAGGAAAACATTTCAGGATTTCTCTCCATATAATGGACTTCTATGGTGCCCATGAGTTTGAACTTCCAAAATGAGCTTAAATGCAGCTTCAAAGGGCTCTAAATGATCCCAGCCGAGGAAGAAGGGTCTTATCTAGCGAAACGATTGGTTATTTTCTAAAAACATTTACAACTTATATACTTTTTAATCTCAAATGCTCATCACATTTATATATGTTTATATTAATGTTAATATTATAGACAGATCGTTTTGCTAGATAAGACCCCTCTTTCCTCGGCTGTGATTGTTTAGAGCCCTTTGAAGCTGCATTATGGAAGTTCAAACTCGGGGGCACCATAGAAGTCCATTATATGGAGAGAAATCCTGAAATGTTTTACTCAAAAAACATAATTTTCTTATGACTGAAGAAAGAAAGACATGAACATCTTGGATGACAAGGGGGTGAGTACATTATCTGTAAATTTTTGTTCTGAAAGTGAACTACTCCTTTCAGCCAATCAGACTTAACAATGCAAAGCACATCAAACTATAGGACAAGGCAGTTCTAAAGAAAATCGAACAAAAAGTAGGAAAAAATGGGGGGAGGGTTGGAAAGAAATACAGTCAAAAGTTATGGGTCAGTAAGACTTTTGTTTCAGTAAGAAATTCATTAATTTTTAATTTACTATTCCTCAAGGAATAGTAAAATACGTATAAAGGTTTCTAAAAAAATATATTAAGCAGCACAAATCCAAAGTTCTGTTATAAACTCTGGTGCAGTCCGATAGGTCAAACTCAATCTGACATGTGAGATCATTATCACATTGTGCAGCTATTGGCTCTTTTTGTATCAACTTTGCTCAACATACTTTGCTAATACTTGCTGTAGCAGTTGCAGCATGTTTTAGAAATCCTACATCTTCCCCAGCTCCACCTGTATAGATCTGCTAGAGTAATTCACGTACAGAACGATAAACGGGGGTTATTTCATATATGTCCTATGTGCAGCAGCAGTACTTCTTACATGCTCATAGCAGCATTTTGTGGATGTATTAGAAGTAGCAAGTTTTGGTACTTGCTCTGCCGCAGCATGTGCAGATCAAGCAGATCTATCTTGCCAAGATCAAACACATTAACATTGTCATGTACATTACCATGCCAATCTCACGAGAGTTGAGTACCAAATCAGCAAATTAAAATGATTTCTGAAGTACTATGTGACATTGACGCCTGGGGAAATGGCTGCTGAAAATTCAGCTGTGCCATCACAAGAATACATTAAATTTTAAAATATATTAAAATAGAAAACAGGTATTTTAAATTGAATTATTTTTCACAATATTACAGTTTTTACTGTATTTTTGATTAAATAAATACAGCCTTGGTGAGCATAAGAGTCTGCTTTCTAAAAAAAAAAATCTTACTAACTCAATGGTTTTGTGTTATTTTGTTTTCTAATGGTTTTTGGGTGAACTATCCCTTTAAACAAGACAATAGGTCAATAACAAACAGTGCAGGATAGTTTGCACAACAAAGCTTAATACTTATGGTTAGGGGTTTGTTCAGATTCCTACTGTAGTATGTTGCATATATCTCCCGAAATACCACTAACAATCTAATAACTGTGAATGGGTAAAGAATGGGCAAGTTGTGAAAAACACTAAAAAATGTTCCAGAGAGAGTTTGCATATTATGTTCAAATAAAGACAGCATTCCTGTACTCTTAGCCAATATTTGTTTTTACAATGTCCCTCTTTTGATCAAGCTTTTTGGTGACAGCAAACTATGATTAAGTGACGTCTGCTGTTATGAACATGACACTCGAGGAGGATGCCTGGGCTGAGATTGGAAAGCTTTAGTGTCACCTCTGTGGGGGTTCCGGGTTCCACACACATACACACTGGCATTCTGAACACTCCTTATCCTAGGGAATTTCAGAGCCCATCACACATTCCACTGCAATGAGAATGAAACCCAACACTGTGAAAATATACATGGAACAACTGGGAGATTCCAGTAAAGTGACAGAAACAGGATTTGAAAACACCATCACTGTCACTAAAGAATGGAACCAAATGAACCAATCACATTCCCAAGTCACCCAGCGAACTGTGAGGGCACTTAGTGAATTACAGTGTATCCAAAGGTATGCACTAATGCTGAGGTTTAACGTTCTGTATCAGGTATCAAGCCCTCAATGAAAAATAATGTATTCGTTCCGTTTGGGTCTCAATGACAACATCTACAAAAAATACAAATAAATAAACAAATAATAATAATAAATGAAAAGAATGTCTTCTGTGAATTTCTGTCATATTATTATTATGCTTTAAAAATATCAGTTAACTCAGTTTTATTTAGGCCATTCAAAAGTTTAGGGTTGGTAAGATTTTTTTCAAATGTTATTTAAATGCTCACCAAGGCTACATTTATTTGATCAAACATAGAGTAAAAACAGTAATATTGCAAAATATTATTACAAGTTAAAATACCTGTTTTCTATTTTAAATGTAGTTTTAAAAAATACCAAAACAAAGCTTGATTTCCAGCAACTATTACTGATATTATTCTAATATGTTGATTTATCTATTTTTAATTTCTGCATGTTTGATCCTCCATATACTGTTGATTTTGATCAATTTAATGTTCCACTGCAGAATAAAAATATAAAAAATGGTCTTCAAAAATGGTTTGGTTGAATAATAATAATGCTTAAATTAATCAGATGACTTTGACTTCAACTACAGTACAAAAATATCTTTTATCAAATAAACATGACCAACGCTTACATCATATTTTCCGCCACAAAATAAATCTTTTATTAAGCTTTGAAATAAAAGGCTCATTGTGAATTATTTAATTCAATATGATGCATCTCTTTTAGACAAATATTGTATAACACCAGCTCTCTAGTATTTTTTTTCTTTATAAAAATGTCTGCCTGTAGGATGCAGTCTTCCTGTTTGTGTGGGCAAGCTCTGATTCATCCTGACAGATTTTTTCACACTAACTCTTTCTGTCTCCCCGCGCAATTACCCTGCTCTGCACCTCTCCTCACCTCCCTCACAGCAACCAGCAGAGAGCCATAGACCTTTTCTGACGGGATGACACATACGCCGGATCAACGGGAGTAAGTGGATGAGGATGAAGCCTCCGTGGATAATGGTGTTCAAAATTTAGAGCTGAGGGAGAAACAGTTATGCTAACACTTACTGATCCTTCCCCGTGCAACTTCAAGTCACGAAATTACACTTTACAGCAAAAACACTGCAAGCTGCTTTGTGGCCTGTGGAGAACCTGTGTGACCTTAAAAACATCAAATAGATCTGCCAGAATTCAAACCAGCATAATTAAACTCAAATAGACCTGAACAAGGGTAGATAACATAGATCAAGTCAAGTCAAGTCAAGTCACCTTTATTTATATAGCGCTTTTAACAATGCAGGTTGTGTCAAAGCAACTTTACAGTATTAAAGGTGCACTCAGTAATTTCTAGCTGCCCCCTAGCTTTCATTGGCCAAGGCCCGCCCATAAGGCAGTTTGACCGACACGTCAAACAAACAATAAAAATTCGTTTCGTTCAGCGTCACGTTTTGGTGCGTGGAAATGCCCTCACAATAACCAGCATTGAAAGTTAATGAAGAAGAAGCAGAGCAAGCAGTAAGTCAGTAATTTGTTCACGAACGTCGCAAATGTGTATAACAACAACGGAGTCTGCAGAAGCACCTTTTAGCAAAACGCCGAGTAAATCAGTCTGCGCTTTGTTTCCCGGTGGACCGAAAATAAATGCGACACTCGCGTCTCCCGGAAATCTGATCAAATTCAACTAATCTGCCTTGTCCGACATTCCTGAAGTGTTTCAGTTAAGTGTACCATATGCATCAGACGTTTAGCCAACATTCCGTGGGCGTGACGTCTGAGGCTGAGACTACGCAGCCCGTGACAGGTGATGTGGTAATATAGTACATCTGGCAGGACATTCAAATGCTCACCTATCATTCATTGACCTCAAATATGGTTTTTCATCTGAAATATGTAAGTAGGCGGCTTAATCTAATGATAACCTAGAAAAATGTGCGCTATTGAAGTGTCTGAGCAGTGTGGAAGCTGAATAGTAGTGCGCTCAATGCATGACAGATGGATGTGCCAGTGGGGTCACTTGCTCTTAAAATACTTTTCATTTTTGATCATACAGATAAAAGTAATACATTTCTACGTTTATTTGTGTGCACTCACAATAACAACAAAACGTTGTGCTTTTGTAAAATCAGGATGCACTTTCTAGCACCTCAGTCTCTGTGAACTTGTGCGAAACTTCAAAACTCTGTGTATACTTGCCTTAAAGGAACACTCCACTTTTTTTGGAAATAGGCTCATTCTCCAACTCCCCCCGAGTTAATAAGTTGATTTTTACCGTTTTGAAATCCATTCAGTCGTTCTCCTGTTCTGGCAATATCACTTTTAGCATAGCTTAGCATAGATCATTGAATCCTATTAGACCAAAAGCGTCGCGTTCAAAAATGACCAACGAGTTTCCATATTTGTTGTATTTAAAACTTGACTCTTTTTTATATTTTGTACTAAGACCAGTGGAAATGCAAAGCTGCGAGTTTCTAGGCTGATAATATTAGGAACTACACTCCCATTCCGGCGTAATAGTTAAGGAAGTTTGCTGCCGTAATATGGCCGAAGCAGGCGGAGTATTATCAGAAATGAGTTCCCAGCTAGTTTAGCATTTGCACATGTGCTGCGTGGTATTACTGCTCCTGCTTCGACCATATTACGGCAGCAAACTTCCTTGACTATTACGCCGGAATGGAAGTGTAGTTCCTAATCTTATCAGCCTAGAAAATTGAAGCTTTGCATTTCCACCGATCTTTCCACGATATAACTACAGAAGAGTCAAGTTTTAAATAGGAGAAATATCGAAACTCGTTGGTCATTTTTGAACGTGATGCTACTGGTCTAATAGGATTCAATGATCTATGCTAAGCTATGCTAAAAGTGATATCGCCAGAACAGGAGAACGGCCGAATGGATTTCAAAACGGTAAAACTCAACTTATTAACTCGGGGGGAGTTGGAAAATGAGCCTATTTCCAAAAAAAGTGGAGTGTTCCTTTAAGAACATGAAATATATATCTGTAGAGAGTGAGATGCCTACTTCCTAAATGAACCAATTCAAATATTCTCCAATTATGTAATCCATATCCACTACTGCGCAGATGACGAGTCAGTATTGCTGACTTCATCTCTTTACTTGAAAACAAAGAAAGCAGTTTCCTTTCTGTTTTTCCCTGACACATTCATAGTTATTATTAACATGTATGCCATGCCATGACTATAAACATGTATAGTCATTCCAAAAATGTATGCAGTCCTTTCTTCTTCTGAACACAAAGTTAGGTATTTTGAAGAATGTTGATAACCAAACACTTTTGGTTCCCATTGACTTCTATTATATTTTCTGTCTATACAACGGAAGTCAATGGGAACCCAAACTATTAGACAACTTGTGTGGACTATTTGGGTGGACTATCAAGATTTGAGAATCTATGGACAAACCCAGTGACTGGGTTGTTTTGACCCAGCGGTTGAGTGAAATTTTTTACCCAACCTTCTGGGTAGTTTTATTTAACTCAATTATTGTTTAAAAATTACTATATGGCTGGTTTAAATTGAACACAAAATAGGTTTTACAAGTCAAACAAATAATTACTAGAGGCATCAGCGATAATCCAAACTTGATAATTCATTAATAAGCATTTTTATATTTAATTATTATTTATTCAACGTATCAATAAATGTTAATTTATTGAACATATTAATAAATGTTAATTACCAACCTGTTTTTAGGTAATTGTAAACAAGAAATACATATTTTTAATAGCTGAGTTAAATAAAACGACTCAGAAGGTTGAGTTTAACCTTTAACCCAACAGCTCAAAACAACTCAGTCACTGCGTTTGTCCATTTCACCCAGCACTAGGCTTTTTTAGGCTGTTTTTAACCCAGCATTTTTAAGTGTATTTAACAGTGTTATTAAATTAATAGTATTTTTAAATAACATAAAAATATGGAAAATGAGCATGTGAAAAAAAAGTTCATTACCAAAATATTGACTGATAGCAAAAAATTACAAAAAAAACTCTAATACTGACCAGTGACCTATGGTACAGATAAATAGTACATCCCTAATCAGTGAATATTTGCATTTTGCATGATGCTGCATCTACACCGGTGTCAGTATACGTCCAGTATAATGTAATGCAACAAAAAATCTGATGTGTGTCTCAGATGTGATCTAAGACAATCAATTAGATGTGATGTAAGACAGTACAATACAGAGAACAGACTGTACTTCTTCCATTCACAGCCTTGTTTTAATTCGTGCAAAATTGAATATGCGTCTACCCTGATTAAGCACCACAAGCGTTACATAACCTAAAACACATTGAGCAACACATCAGCCTGTACGTTATTTATAAGACAGTGGGATAAATGTTTCAGTGGCACAGAACTGATTTCTCTCTTGGTGAAGAACAGCTGCGAGGCTTCAACTGTCACTGTTCCTTTAAAGCCAACAGTCAACGCACCCTTTTCATCGTTCAAACAAACAAGTGGCTTGAGAGGTTCATGCAAGTGTTTAGATAAACATCAGAACGTTCCACTCTTTTATCACCAGCAAAGCCTGGCTGCATCCTCATTCCCCTCAGCCGTGTTCGCTCAGCAGTCGAAGAGCACAGTTACGTAAGAGCTTTGGCCAGTAGTAATAATCTCTATAAACAGAAATTCCAACAGAGACTTCTGCTGGCAAGGTTGTTAGGCAAATGCTCTCCCTGTCTAATCATAATGGAGTTTATCGACCGTGTACATACAGTATGCACTTATAAGGAATTCTGGGAGTTGCTCCCAAGGTTACAATACAAAATAAACATACAAGTTATAAAATATGACAGAATAGGATGTAGAAAAGGTTTTGAATTTAGTAAGCAGCAAAAAGCTCCAGTACTGGACTATTAATTGCTTGCATACCCAATGTCTTAGAATCCATTTTCTAAGTATTAGCATCCTGGCAGAGCTGTTTACAGGCCCTACGGGGCAATATTTTTTCTAGAGAGTATGTAAATGAATGTAGTATGAAGTCACTTTCACAAGCCTGCAGTGAGGTATTAAATTTTCATCACTGTTGCGCTAGAAAAGACCAAGCAACTAGAAAAGAGTCAACAAGAAAACAAAATGAACCCTATTTACTTTGTTAATGCATGTCTCGATCTTATAGTGAATTATTGATCAATGCACCTTGTTCCTTAAAGTCTGCTGTCGTGATGATTAATCAAAATGCAATAATATTCTTTTACTAGGGGTGCAACGGATCGCAGATGATCCGTGATCCGTACGGACCGGACCCCACGGTTCGGTACGCATGTGGTTCGCGGATTAACTGTTAAATTGAACCTTCATAGAGTAAAAGTGTATAATTTGCATAGGTTTTGTCTTGCCAATTTACCAATTCAAACTAATTAAACTGCTGCAGCAAAAGAGAACACGCGCGCTGTTTCTTTCTTCTTTTCTTTTTTCTTTTTTTACCGCTGCCGCACATAACTGAAGCGAGCACGCGCACAGAGAGAGAGAGACAGAGAGAGACGCGCGATTCAAACTGCGTGATTCACAGATTGATTCCTCTTTAAAACTTCTCTTAACATACATACAAAGTTATGTTTAATACCCGTTTTGGTATTCTGGTAAACACAACACAGTCGGTTATGTCTTCAGTGAACCGAAACAGCTGAGAAAGATGCGTGCCAGTATCAGAGACGTACATTAGGCCCTAAAGAGACAGCGTCCTATAAATACCTGGAGTGAGAAGAACTAGTTATTTTACAATTAAATATTACATTTCTGCACCTAAATACTAGTGTTATTGATTTTATTAGTAACTTTATGTTGTATTGATCTACACTTGTCATTTTTGTAATTGACTTTATTAGTTCAGCTAGTAGTTTTTGCTGTGGATTAGAAGTACTTAAAGTTAGCATTCAGTAATTATAAAAAAAAAACAATTTTTTTTGTTTTGTTTGTTTTTTGCTGATCCGAAAAATGATCCGATCCGTGACTCCAAATCCGTGATATGATCCGAACCGTGAGTTTTGTGATCCGTTGCACCACTATCTTTTACTCTAAAAAAAAACTTTCTATCACTTAGGCTATTCATTCTAGTTTTAAAAAAACACTTTCACAATCAACTAAAGTTCAGACTTGCTCAAAAATATGTCATATTACTGAAGTGGGTTGTGAATGGTAATTTATGTTGACTTTAAAGAAATATTTCACCCTAAAATGAAGATTTGCTAAACAGTTTACACACCCTCAAGCCATCAAAGATGTCAAGGACATTGTTTCCTTATTAGATTTGGGAAAAAAATAGCATTACATTACTTGCTCACCCACTGAAGTGAATGGGTGCCGTTAGAATGAAAGTTCAAACAGCTGATAAAATCATCACAATAATCCACAAGTAATCCACATGACTCCAGATGATCAGTTAACCTCTTTTAAAGCAAAAAGCTGCATGTTTGTAAGAAACAAATCCATTGTTAAAGCATTTTAACTTTAAGATGTAGCTTCTGGTCAAAATACCAGTCAATAATCCATAATAGCACTTCCTCCAGTGACAAAGTTCATCCCCTGTTGTCCTCTATTATCAAAACCCATGCACATATTGGTTTAGAAACATTTTCACTTGTAAACAGTGCTTAATTAGTGCATGTTTCTCTTCTAATTTAGAAAAAAAATACCTTTTCACTAGTGAGAGAAACATTATGGATAAAGGAGTTTTAAGCCACAGTTTAAAGTTAAAAAAACTTTATCAGCAATTTGAACTCTCAATCTGACGGCACCCATTCACCACAGAAGATCCATTGGTGAGTAAGTGTTGCTAAATTTCTCCAAATCTGTTCTGATGACGAAACAAGCTCATCTACATCTTGGATGGCCTAAGGCTGAGTAAACTTTAGCAAATTTTTGTTTGTTTTTTTTGTGTGTGAATGATTCCTTTATAATATACTGTAATACGCCTGTCCAAGCAGTTCAAATACTATTTAAAGATGATTCTGTGTTCCTATAACCTGTTGCCCCTCTTCTAAAACTGGTTGGCATTCCTTCCTCAGCTGCTTGGATAAATGAGTACACAACTGTGCAAGCCACCCAGATCTCAGTCAGCCTCTGACCCTAAATGAACAGGTTGGCTGTCAATTTACTTGCTAAATTGCTTCGGTGTAATCTAAGCTGTAACAATGAGACTCAAAATGTTCATCAGACCTTGGACTTTGCCCAAATGCTGTGACAATGAAAAACGGCACATGTAGTGCATTGTTCTTCCTGTTCAAGCATGCATACAAACAATAAAATATGTATTAAGTATTAAGGATTAAAAGATCTAAAGGACTGTCACATCCAGAGCTGATTGCTACTGAGTTAATAAGTGATATGCAAGCCATAATGTCCACGTAAAGCTAAAGATGTTGTAATTTGTAAGTTATGTGACCCCAGCCAACTTTTTTTTTGCGTCACATAAAAAATGTTGTTGGTCTTTTAGGCAAGACACGTGAAAAATATGTTGTTTAGCTGTGAAAGCCCAAAGGGGGGTTCACTAGAGTTGATTTTGTCCCCTGGGACGAGTTACTTTTTCCAAAACAGGGAGTGACTAATAACTGCTACTGAGCTGTAAATAAGAGCTGGATAAATAGGTTAGATAAACGATAATCTTGGTGTTGAATATATAACCCATATTAACTGTTATAATAAATGAAAGATGCATATAAAGGCTTTTTTGTTTACATTAACGACTGAGAACATTTCTGAAACAGTTCATAATAAGTGATGTAGATGTACACATTATGCTTGCTAGTTGTGTTCTGACTTTTTATTATTAACCTGACAATCATGTGTATGATACAATTGTTAAATAATCTACAATCCATTATAATAGATTCAGCAAAAAATGCACAGCAACTTTAGTCTCATTTGTGCACAAAGATCAAAACTTACCCATGTTGTATCCATAGGGTGACTCACTGGACCCATCCTGTAGACTGGCCAGTATTTCCCCTTTCCCAACATCACTGTCTCCAACCAGCAGGAATTTCAGAAGGAAATCATAAGCTTTTGCTGGGCTGCTCCTGTGGTTCATCTTCACATCAGCCCGATGACCCATTCTGGTACATCATGTAAATGTCCTTTGATGGACTTGTGTTAAATCTCTCAGAATACCAGTGCAACTGAACAATATAGCTGTTTTAAAAACAAACCACTAGTGTTTTCTGTCTTTAAAATCTCATGTCCAGTACAACACTAAAGCTGTCCTATTGTTCAAAGATCCTGTTGTGGATCCACTGATGCTGTTGCGTCACATTAGTAGGTAAATAAAGACCCTCATACGTTTACAGTATAGTAACATAAACGCAGTAACTTCTTAAAATCGTCTTTTTATACTTAGAAAACAAATGTTACGCTTTATAAAACACTACTAATGTTTTTCATCTTTACATTTCAAGCAAACCTGGTCCATTGAGCTCTCTGCCACGATCCCTCTGTTCTATCAGCCTCCCTAAACAGAAAAATGTGAGTTCATCCTTAGATTTTCCTTGATTGGTTCCTGTGTGGAGTTGCTAGGGCAGCTCTGCTCTCTCATTGGATAATTAGCGCGTCCGTCAAATCTCGTAAACGCCCATTTGTGTTGGAGAGGGTGTGGCTAATCTGCTGTTTTGATCCCATAAGAGCTGATACCAGATCAGAGCTCGTTTGTTCATCCATTTAGTTTTTTTCGCGCGGACGGTGGCTCAACTGATTCAGCGTCAGCTCTCCAACGCGCGTCAAGCGCGTGCTCGGGTTTGTTGTTTTCCGGGGCACGAAGAATGACGTAGTGTTTAAATGACGTAATATAATTATTGTAGTTTCTAAACAGGTTATTGTAGTTTCTCTTTTTTATGTTAAAATAGCAGCAACACATCAAAACTATATTTTAGTATACAAATACATAAACCATAAAGATTTTTTTAACATGCATCACTTTTGGGGTTTCAGCCTTTACAAACCCAGTCCAGCCAGACTTTAACACTATTTTAACTTCATTAAGCACATTCACTAGCATAACTACATTACATAAAGTTTTACATTATAGTTAGAAACTACACGAAAATACAGTTGAAGTAAAAGTTTATATACACCTCGCAGAATCTGCCAAATGTTAGATATTTTGCCAAAATAAGAGGGATCATACAAAATGCATAGCATTAGATGCATTAAATGTTGGGGTGGGGTTCACTTTTTGAATTTTAAGATCAGGGTAAATGTAACTTATTTTGTCTTCTGGGAAAGTGTAAGTATGTTATGTCTTTTGAAGGGCAGTACTAAAAGAAAAAATCTGACATTTAGGCAAAATAAGAAAAATATACACAACTTTTCTCTGTTCAAAAGTTTTCACCCCCGGCTCTTAATGCAGTGTTTCCTTCTAGAATCTAGAGCATCTGAGCGTTTGAACCTTCTGTAATAGTTGTATATGAGTCCCTCAGTTGTCCTTAGTATGAAAAGATGGATCTCAAAATCATACTGTACAGTCATTGCTGAAAGGATTTAAATACACAAAAAAGCTAAAAAAACAAAGAACTTGTGGGACCTGAAGGATTTTTCTGAAGAACAGTGGGCAGTTTAACAGTTCAGGAGAAACAAAAGACTCATCACTAAAAAAAACTAAATAATAAAAAACCCAGCTGTGGATCATTCTGGGTAACAACAGTTTTAAGAATCATCATGTAAACTTTTGAACAGGGTTGTTTTTTAATAAATTCAACTATTATTTTCTCTTGTGCACTATATGTAAATGTCTTTTACGTGAAATATCTTATTCAGGTCAGTACTAAATAAAATATAACACAAATTTTGTATGATCCCTCTTATTTCGGTAAAATAATTAACATTTTGCAGATTCTGCATGATGTATGTAAACTTTTAACTTCAACTGCCTGTTTTTGTTTGTTTCCTAGAGATATGCACTCTCTATGGACTTCCTCATCAACTCTGAAATATGTTTGTGCTGAGTTTCTTCTGGTATTTTTTATTTTTACATCATTATTTTTATGTAAAATTAAAAAAAAGTATTCATATTTTATGATTAAACCACTATTATGCAATTATACAAAATACTGTATGGAGAATCCCTCTTCATTAATATTAACACAACTACATATCTTCAGGATCTCATTCACTGTGAATAATGACTAGTCTAATATAGTTTATAAACATCTAATAAACATCCCATTTAGTTTGTTACTTGTGCCTGTTTGATTATGTATAATCCAAACTCAAGAAACATGTTTGAGCGTAGTGCTGTTGCGCAATATTGTTTACTGAAGTACCACTGAGAGCATTTGCGTAATTATGTGTTATGTAAAGCATGTATCTGCTGAAGATGTATGATATCTAAATATATAAATAAATAAATAATATAATAAATAATACACAATATCAGCATGTCATACCACCATATGCATCATTACTGTTTCCAATCCACTTGCTAAATTCAAAGACCACGTTCTGTGCCAAAATACAATAACAAACATGCACAAATGCTGCCCTCTAGTGTTCTAAAGCAAACCAAACAGGCAGCATACATACGAACAAGGTTTGCATATACAACTTAGTTGTTTAATATTAAAATGACTTGTATCTTATGGTGTATAAAAAAACAAAATTCACAGACAGATTTTCAGCCTTCATTACTGTTCCATTTTTTTATATATATATATATATATATATATATATAATTCTCTGATTCAAGTTATACAGACATGTATACATACACAGTAATCATTAGAAAAATGATTACTGAACACACATTCTCCTGAAGAGAATTCTTATTAAAATTCTCTGAATAATTCATAATTAGCTATACCCAGGGAGGGGTAACTGCTGTCCCTCCTTAGCTTCAAAAAAGGTATACGAGAGTATAATATTATCAACTCGCGCCATCCTGGGGTCATCATCAAACTCTGGATCAATATAGAAGAAAACAGGCATGTCTACTTCTTCATGTGGGTTTAACCTCTGCTCCTCAAAACAGAAACACTGATAGGAAAAAAGAAGCAGTGTTATAACACTGAATTTAGCAAGCTACAGTTGAGGTCAAAAGTTTACATACACCTCGCAGAATCTGCAAAATGTTAATTATTTTACCAAGTATGAGAAATCATACAAAATTCATGTTATTATTTTCTTTAGTACGGACCTGAACAAGATATTTCACATAAAAGAAAAAATAATAGTTGAATTTATAAAAATGACCCTGTTCAAAAGTTTATACCCCTGGCTCTTAATGCATACGTTTTCCTTCTGGAGCATCAGTGAGCATTTGAACCTTCTGTAATAGTTGCATATGAGTCTCTCAGTTGTCCTCAATGTGAAAAGATGGATCTCAAAATCATAAAATCATTGTTGGAAAAGAATTTTTATAAATTCAACTATTATTTTCTCTTGTGGACTGTATGTAAACAATTTATGTGAAATATCTTCTTCAGGTCAGTACTACATTAAAACATGGCTTTTGTATAATCCCTCTTATTTTGGTAAAATAATTAACATTTTGCAGACTGCAAGTTGTATGTAAACATTTTAGTGAGCTATGCAACAAAAAGGATAGCATAAATTATGATAGTGATGTCAGTATGGGTTTATTGAAATGCATCACATTTACCTGTATCTTATTAAAATATTGCCCAGCCTCAAATGGTACAACATTGTAGGTAGAAATGCCTATCACTGGTCTGTCTGTAGGATTCCGTGCCTTATAAAAAGCCAGAGCAGTTTCTCCTGGTACGACCTAGGAAATGTTCAAACACAGAATAATCAACTTGTATAGTCTTCATCTTTTAAGACACAATATGAAAAATGGAATGCTATATGAAAGTTATATCTTAAGAATCATACAATCAATGTTTTAAATACCAAATATTTCGTTTTGACAGAAAAAGTTGCTAGTTTTGTTCTCTTTGTGCACAAAAAGCATTCTCATAGCTTCATAAAATTAAGGTTGAACCACTGATGTCACATGGACTATTTTAACAATGTCCTTACTACCTTTCTGGGCCTTGAACGTGTCAGTTGCTTTGTTGTCTATTCAGGGTCAGAAAGCTCTCAGATTTCATCAAAAATATATTTCTTGTGTTCCGAAGATGAACGAGTGTCTTACGGATTTGGAACGATATGAGGGTGAGTAAATTAATGGCAGAATTAGCATTTTTGGGTGAACTAACCCTTTGAGTATCTTATTTTAAAACTGAACAAAATGTTAATAATAAAAAAATACAATCTTACGTAAATCTCGGACTGCTGCGGACGGAAGTTCCACTGTATGCTGGCGTGTGTGTCTGCATTGAAGGTCACTTTAATAATACGGTCCCTGACTGGCTTCATTGTCTCCACTTGTTCTGTGTTATGTCCTGCTACAGCTGTGCCTCCAAGCCCTGTAGCCTGAAGAAAATAAAGGAATATGTTATTGTAATTCTACAATTGTAAATCCACAAAAAACTCTTTTATTGAGATTATCAGTGTAATACTGACTTGACAGTACAGTCTGTAGAGTGGAACAGCAGCATATGACAGGCCAATCATTCCCACTCCGGCAGCAGCGATGTATGTGAGGACAGTCTTGTTCCTTTTCTTCCAGTCATCCTCCTGAGGTTTCCTTTTGTGAGTTTTAGCTCCTCGTGACTGGTTGAGGAATCGTTGTGGGGTCCTCCTGAGGAAGAGCCGGTCACTGGATGTGGCTAGTCCTCTGAAGTTGCAACAGTTAATACATAGCCGAGTGCTAGAAAGCGCTTGTTGTACATAGTGCTTTGCTGTGCACCCACGGAGAAGGAATGGTAATAGCATAATCCTAGAGTTATAAAAGAAATGCCCCTCAAGACAGGTGCGTTTCACCTAAAACACCAAACAGGACAGACATGTTCAATAAAATAATATGAGTGATGGATTATAACACACAGACTGTGCGATCAGTCCAGAACTAAAACATGAAGGCCTAGTACTTGATGGTTTAAAAAGTGGTTTAATGATGAAAATTATAAGACAGATTAAAGCAAGGCTTCTGTTCATTTTTAGTCCATTTACTTTTCAAATGTTTGAAATCAGTAAGATTTTTAAATTTTTAAATCAATACTTCAGTTCAGCAAGAATCAAGAATGCATTATATTTATCAAAAGTGATAGACTTAAAATATTTTTCATATAAATGCAACTTCTCAATGTTGATAATATATTAATAAAATACTTTGTGAAATAAATCAGCATATTAGAATGATCTAAATAGTCGTTGAGCTTTATCATAAAAGAAATACATTACATTTTAAAATATATTAAAACAGATTTTTTTCTTAAATATCACAAAATATAATTTTTACTGTATTTTTGATCAAATAAAAAGAGAAACCGATTAATATGAAAACGAAATTACAGCATAAACTCAGAAATTGTGAAACAGCTTGTTTTGTTTGCTACTGTCAATTCACAAACATAAAACCTTATAGTCATTCCAAACAATAAACAATATTTTTTTATGATAAGACAACCTAAACAAACTGCCAACTAATAACACAGAATAGAAAGTCTTGTTACAGTACAGCTTACTGTAAAACATGAAGAAAGGAGTACGCTAATATGCTCATGCATTCTGTTAAACCCGCTATTAGGCATTAACATTTTTGTGCATGTGTATATATTGACCCCATGATTTAATATCTTACTTAATATGACTTTTAAAATAAACACAAGCATTTCATACAGAAGATGTCGTACCTGACTCAAATTAACCGAAAATCTGCACATACACCCTTCAACAGCATGTTACAAAACATCAAGTTCAACACTAACCTATTGGTGCAACCTATTGAAGTTCCCCGGGTACAGACCTCTACTGCTACAGTTCCGGATGTTGCTGCAGAAGCTGACTTATTTTGAGGTACAGTAGGCTACTTGTTTTTTGCTGAGTGAGTGAAAATGTGATTAACACACAAACTATATAACCCATGTTATTAAATGTTCAGTTGAATCAAGTTAATTATAGTAAAAGTTTATGAAGCGTCTTAATGTCTTAGCAAACAGGTTGCGGTCTGAACAGGTAGCCTAATAAAACTCTCCTCAAAACATAATGGGCATTTTAACAACACAGATATTTAAAAATTAAACGTAAAGTAGATAAAAACGTCTTTATTAACCCTATAATGAGCACATCCAAAAAAAAAAAAAAAAAGATAGAGAAATTATTTCTTTGTTTTTGGAGCAATAATAGCAAACAAAAATGTTTTAATCTGAACTCAAGTCTACTGTACGTGTTTATCACTAATTTCGTTATGCGATTAAACTGTTTATTTTTGAGATAAAAAATGAAATATACTTTAAATTAAATATTTTGCTTGCTGCAGTATGTGTTTGCCTACTCTGAGGTAAAAATAAAGCATGTGTTTAACTAACACTATGTACAAACATAAAACATGTATTAACCATTTTTTTAACGTAACACTGGCCTTTGTGAACTTTCTAATTTGATTGTATCTGATTTGTGGAGGTTATACATTTAAAAGACACAGGTAAAAATGTTTGAGGTAAAAAATAAATAAATAATATTTAATCTAAATACACTACCAGTCAAACGTTTTTGAACAGTAAGATTTTTTTATGGGTTTTTTTTAAAAAGTCCCTTCTGCTTAGCTAGCCCACAATTATTTGATCCAAAGTGTAGCAAAAACAGTACAATTTTGAAATATTTTTACTATTTAAAATAACTGTTTTCTATTTAAATATATTTTCAAATGTAATTTATTCCTGTGATTGAAAAGCTGAATTTTCAACATCATTACTCTAGTCACATAATCCTTCAGAAATCATTGTAATATTCTGATTTGCTGCTAAAAAAACATTTATTATTGTTACGTTGAATACAAATCCTTTGTAACATTATAAATGTCTTATCACATCACTTTTGATCAAGCATCCTTGCTAAAAAAAAAATTATACTGACTTCAAGCTTTTGAATGATATAGTGTATAATGTTACAAAAGATTTTTATTTCAGATAAATGCTGATCTTTGGATCTTTCTATTCATCAATTAATCCTGAAAAAATCTACAAAAAAACTGTTTTAAATATTATTAATAATAATAAATATTTCTAAAAGAGCGAATCAGCATATTAGAATGATTTCTGAAAGATCATGTGACACTGAAGACTAGAGTAATGATGCTAAAAATGTAGCTTTGATCACAGGAATAAATTACATTTTAAAATATGTTCGATTAGAAAGCAGTTATTTTAAATAGTACAATTTTACAATGTTACTGCTTTTGTATTTGGGATCAAATAAATGCAGGCTTGGTGAGCATAAGAGACTTCTATAAAAAACATTACAAATCTTAGCCTACTGTTTAAAACTTTTGATTAGTAGTGTATTTTCAAGGGATAAAAATAGCAAAAACCCAAAAGCAAAATAGTATTATTAGAGCAATTATCCTTGCTCTAGTACTAAGTAATTATGAGAAATCATAGTACTCATTTTCATTCTGCCTTCATTACTGTACTTTCCAGCAGCGTCCCAGGAAGAGCAGCGTCTCCTCCTGGTCACTAACAGAATGGCAGCGTTTAACCTTACTTCGCCTATGGTGGCATTCAAGGACCGTTTAGAATTAAGGGTCGGTAAGGGTTAAAAGATTATAATATTTAAAATTGGGGTTTATTTATAGGCTATGTGTCATGTTTGATTTTTTTTCACTGAGTATTCAAAACACAAACTGTCCTCAGTGATCTAAAAATGTAATTTGCAAGTGGTAAATCAATATGTTTTTTCTTATTCATTCATGTTTTTAGATACTTTTTAATGGAATTCTATTTGATTTATTTTGATGTTTTTATATACATACTGTCGTTGCTTTCATGTGGACAATGCTAATTTTATATTTCTCGTTTTCTTTTCAGTTTCAAATAGGCTGGATTGTAGATTCAGAGTCCCTGCGTCAGACCCCCGTCCCCTCATTCCTCATCACATCCCAGTGTCAAGTTTTGAGCTTTCCTGCCTCCGGAGAGGCAGAATCATCATCAGCTGTGACAGCACAGAGAGAGGTGAGGCAAACCATGTGACTGCGGGGGTATCAGGAGAGATTAGTGGATAGGTAGGAGTGTGTCTGTTACTGTCTGGGTAGATTGCTGTCTCTCAGTCATCGAGACTGACCTGATTTGAACCGCCGTTCCCCCCGACCCGGTGATAACGTAGACTTTACAACACATCATCAGTTACTCGTGGACCTGCAATGGCACTGCTTCCACAAGTGGAGGCAGAACACTTTGACGGGCTATCACTCCTCTACTGGTAGGAAATGCCATTATCTCCTTGTTATCTGGCTGAGTGACTTTAGATTAAGCAAATACTAATGCTTTTAAAGCTTATTTGATGTCTTTCATAGCCTCATTTGCTGTGCTTGTGTCATTGCCTTAATGTTTCTGCTTGGGCTTGGATGTTCCAATTGGAACATTTCAGCATATCCCAATATTCTGTTTGGTAACTTGTGATGCTCTACTAATGCAATAGAGATTATACATGAGAACTTGTCATTTAGAGTTCATTAGCATTGTATTGATGATGAACCAGCAGGAAGTGGAAAGTTAGAGCAAGATAGACAGGATGCACCCTAGGGGGATGCCTGCGTAGTTTCGGTGTAGTCACTTCAGTGCATATCCTTACATGGCTTGAGCAAGGTAAGACAGATTAGGTAGAATTAAGTGATCAGTTTAATGCTGGACCTTTTGTAACACAATCTCACGCACTACATCTGAGCTCTCTTTGTTCAGGGTGACTTGTTAAAGACAATGATATATGGATTTTATAGGACAATGTACTTTAGACATAGATTTGATGCAAATAAACATGTCTTCTCTGCTGTATCTGCTGTATTCTGCAGATCATGTCATTACGCTGAACGGAATTCTAATTCTCTTTGTTGCTCTTAATGTGCTGGAGATTAAAGTGCATTGTTTACAGTGCAGCAGAGGAGATAACAAAGAACACTAATTGCAGAGATGGGAATCAGGTTAAATACATCACTAATAAGGAGTGCAAGGTTTGTCCTTGTCATCCTGTTCAGTTCGAGCTGACCGCCACATGAACTCAACAAAACAAAAACACCACTTTGGTTTGAGATTAAAAAAGTCCAAGAGTTGAACCATCATCTGTTTCATAAACACTGTTGAGTTTTTAGCAAATGCATATGTTTGTTGACACTTAACTTAGATTTTTTCAGAATTTAGTACTGTTTAAAGAAAAAGAATGCTGAAAATAGCGTTTTTGACACTAATACAGAATATATAAACAAAATGTCAACTTGATAACATATATTTCATAAAACAGCACAGGTATGAATAAATGCAATGCATTTCACATGCTTAGATTTTCTAAATATTGTGCACATTGTACAAGTACACTACGTCCAGTTATTTTCTTCAATTTGAATCATATTATTTAATTTTTCTTATTTAAAAAATTAAATCTTATTTTTAAAACATTTTTTCTTATTTTTTTGCCAATTACCTTAATTTTTTCCTGAATTTAGTAGTGTTTAAAAAGAGTGCTAAATAATTTTTTTGACATGAATACAGAATAGATTTTTTTGCATCATTACTTGTTAATTACACATTCAATGCAAAAAATAAAAATAAATATATTTACTGGATTTTTAATAGTTTAAAACCTGTTCCTGTTCTTATTATAAACAAAATGCCAACTTGATAACACATATCTTTCATAAAATAGTACAGAGGTATGAATAAATGCAATGCATTTCACATGCTTAGATTTTCTAAATATTTTACACAATGTACAAATACACTCCTTCCAGTTATTTTCTTCAGTTTGTTCATACTATTTTATTTTTCTTATTTTTAAAAGAGTAATCTTTTTTTGCCACTTAACTTGTTTGTTTTTTTTCCCCCTGAATTTAGCACTGTTTAAAATGTTTGACTAATACAGATTCTTTCTTTTACATTTTTTGCATCATTATTTGTATATTTTACAGTCAAGGTAAATACAAAAAAATATGTGATGATATTTGTATTATAATAAGTGAAAACTGAAAATTCTGAAGTGAAAATTATGCAGTGATGTATGTACATAAAAAACATTTAAAGTAAATTTGAACAAAACATAAGGGGTAAAAGGTAGATTAAACAAATAAATATAAGAAAATATGTGATGATAATTGTATTATAAAAATGAACAAATTGTTCAGAGCTCTAATAACATTTAACTCAATGTCCTAGTTAAAGGCAAAACATTGTATTCGGTTCCTTTTCTGAATTAAGTACTGTTTAAAGAGTGCTGAAAATAACATTTTTGATACTAATACATGATATATGAATTTTGTTATATAATTTTATTTCTTATTTAAAAAAAAAAACTTTTGTTTAAATGTCTTATTTTTTGCTGCTTAACGTAGCTTTTGCTCCTGAATTTAGTACTGTTAAAAAAAGAGCATTTAAAGAAAAGAACGGTTTTGACATTAATACAGAATATATTTTTTGCATTTTTTTGCAACATTACTTGTATATATGTATATATTCTCAATGCAAAACATAAAAATAAATATTAACAGAATTTTGTAAAAGTTTAAAAAAATTATTTTTCTGCTCTGATTATAAACAAAATATCAACTTGAATTTCTAAATATTATACACATTGTACAAGTACACTTCTTCCAGTTATTATTTTTCTATTTTTTGTGAACATTTTCTTTTTAAAATCTTTTTATCTTTCTGTGTATCTGAACAGGTCAAACTGACCTCAGACAAACCCAGCATTGCTATACTGAACAACAATTGCCTTTTCAAAAGTGCTTGCCTACTTCTTTGTCAAACAGACGGATAAGGCTTAAATAACATCTGTTTGCCAGATTTTGATGAAGTCAGATGCTCATTTAAAATTAATCTGAATTGAAAGTTAGATGTCAGTTATGAAATTCCTTTTATTCCCCTATTTTACACATGCAGTGTTTAAGCAGAACATGAGGGGTAAAAGATTGATTAAATAAACAACCCCCCAGAAATATGTGATGATATTTGTATTGAAAAGATGAAAAAAAGCAAACAAAAGCACGCACATAAATCTCAAGTGGGTGCTCGACTAAAAAACAAGTAGAACATTTAAATGTAAAGTTGGCAACACCAAAGCTCCAAAGATATTAAAATGTATAAAAAAAAAACTTTTGCATAGCGTGTGTCATTTCGAGCATGTAGGCTCTTCATCAGACCAAGTTCTATTATTAAAATGAGCAAATTGTTCAGAGCTCTATTAACATTTAACTCAATGTCCTAGTTAAAGGCAAAACATTGTATTTCGTTCCTTTCAGTCTGTTGTAGGGATTAAATGCAATAGAGATCAGGCCATCATTGGATTTGATAGATACTCTCTTTTTATAAAGGATTTGGCACTTTCAATGTTTACCTACATGTTTGAGTGATTTTAATATAAACCCATGCACAGTAACCCACTTCATGTATAAGCACTTTTTTTTATTTTGCCTGATAATGCTCAATACTTCAACCACCATTCTGTTTACTATAATCAAAAACATTGTTTTTCTTTATAGCTGACTTTAAATGTATGCATTCTAATATTCTATATTATATTAAGCATATGTGTTTATTACAGTACAGATCTTTGAAAGCCTTTTTAAACATTTCATCCAATTGTATGAACATGTTTTTTATTAAATATTCACCATTATCTTCTGTTATAAAGGACAGATGTGCAACTCGCTCAATATTTTGGGGAAATGATTATGTGAAAATCTTGTTTTTATGATAATGTCTACTAATATTTCCTTTTTTAGGACAATAATGGGGCCCCATGGCATCAACCGTGCTGTGGAGAGACTAGAGTTTACAGACTGTAAAAAAGGACTTGGTGAGAACCACAGTTTATAATAATATTCCTAGAAAACTGGTGTACACTGCTTTATATTTCAAGGCATTTGGTGCACAATTTGATGTAATTTGTTCTCTCACCCCCAGAATTAATCCTAAAAATCTTGTTCTCAATTTGACAGGCGTGAAGATTATTGGGGGCTACAGGGAACAGAGCGGTGAAGAGTTTGGTATTTTCATTAAACGAGTTTTGCCAGGTGGCGTGGCGGCACAGGACGGTATGTTCTCATTCCCAAAATCTCCACTGAATGTTTGAACTTAGATTCTGGGAATGAAGGATGATGTCCCTTTTTGTCTTTCAGGGCGTCTTAGAGCTGGGGACCTCATCTTAGATGTCAACAACATGAATTTAGGAGGTGTTACAAATGAAAAGTAAAGTATTCTGGATTGGTTATGGATCTGTGATAAAATAGAAGACGCCTAGAGTGTATTGAAACAGCTAAACTGAGAAATCTGTTTGATATTAGGGCAGTGGAGGTTCTCCGCATGGCGTCAGCTACAAATCACATGTCTTTACTGATAGTACGTGACGATTCTTCCAGGTAAGATGACTTTTATGAATTTGGTGACATTTAAAACTATTTATTTGATTTGTTTTGTGTTCAAAGATTTTAATTAAATGGAGACAGGAAATATTGCTTGCCAAGTACAGCTTGTGTACTGTTGGACATGATATACTTAATCCTATAAATGGATGAGTACAAATGATTGTCTAGATTTTTTTGTAAATCTAAAAATAGTCTTAATACGCTTAAGTACATTAAAGTCTTTAGCACTTTATTGAGAATTTTGGCCTTTGTTTAGTGTGATGCCATTTTTCCAGCACTGATTCGTTTTTTTAAGGGAAGACACTGCAGGCAAAAACAGTTTTTTCATGCACCTGTCAAGTTTGAGAGTTTTAGAGCACCAAACCTTCAAGTTTTTTTTTTTCAGACTAGTCGAAAGAAAACACTGTTTAGTGTTTCTTGTATAACACTTTATCTATTTGTGTCAAGAGATTTCAATAACAATCCATATTTTTAAAGGCCGTTTTCTCAAAATGAGTTTTTTCTTCTACACTGAGCCATACATCTCCACTTCGGTAACACTTACACACACCAAACACAATTTTGTATTCCTGTCTATATTCTGAAAGTTTTTACAGAGGGATTTGTTCATATTTAATTTGCTTGATTTTATACATTTTATTCCCCCCCAAAATGGTAAAAAAAAAATCAGCTAAGACCAGCCAAAATCCCCTCTGTAAAAACATTTGACTCTAATGTCAAAAAAATTAAACAAGAATTTTGAAACTGACTTCATCCAGTGTTTAGATTTTTGTACTAGAAATGTATGCAAATGAGCACATTTTTCATTAAATAATGCCTCAATTGCATATTTAAACCTTTCTAAAGTTTTCTAGCAATTATCAGTGTAATCATTTAACTGGATAAGTAAGGTGATAACTATTAGTTAATTTTTTGCCCTATTCACCTGCAGTGTCTCACCTTAACTTAAAACATAAGTATAGTCGTTTTTAAATATTCTCAGGAGACAAGATTGATATAGTACGTCTATACTGACGATATCAAGTTGCTATTCCATGCTTAGTCATTTTTGGAGGATGCATGCTGAGATTTTTTTTGTTTTGTTTTGGCATTGTCTGCTCAGCCAGAGGTCTCCGTTTTAGGCAGTTGTCAAGTTCATCCTGTCTGTCTTTGTTTAAATCGCCCTGGCATTTTGCTGGTCTCAGTGACTTCCCGATGAGCACTTTTGTACTCCTGACTGAACAGCTGTTGACGTATTTGGGCCACAAGTCTGTCATATGTGCCCTGAGTTAAACCAGCAGAGGTCAGGTTTTAATCTATAACATTGTAAATGGATTACCATTATAATTAATGGACAATCAGTCACCTCAAACAAACTGCTTCAGTACGGTACACAGATTTTGAGAACATAATATTAATTGAAAGATTACTGCCTAGATCGCATTTCTGGTTTGGAAACAGTCTGGCTCTTAACTTTGATGCCAATTTATCTGTGATTACTTCAGTAATCTAATTAAGTGCTTCTAAGCTTCTTTTAGGCCTAATGAGGAAGTTGCATTTAATGGGAGATGTCATATTAAATAAACAGAGGCTGACAATGTGTTTTTTTGTGTATTTTAAAAGCTAAGAATGATAATATCCTTCATACTTACGTAATGCTTGGTTTTACAGAATGGAAAATCCATGTAATGTTTATACTCTGGACACAACACAGACAAAAAAATTGTCAAGAAAAAGTTAGTCTGTACAAAAGCCCTCTTATTATGAACCACTGGAAAATTATGTCTCCAGGAAATGTAAATTTGCTATATATATATATATATATATATATATATATATATATATATATATATATATGACTGATTTTGATTTTGTCTTTATATATTTATCATAAGGAGGGAATTTGTTGAGTTAATGGAAAAATATGGCTCCAGCAGTAGTACCAGTTCTGGATCAGACACCTCTGCTTCCACAGGTATTTTCCACTACGTTTATCGTTATACTGCATTTCAGGAGTGAATGACTAACGTCTGATTTTGAGAACTTGCAGCAACTGACAATAATATCTTAAAACAAATTGGATTGGGTACTCCATAACATCATTGTTTCCTACATAAAAAAACATTTCTGTCTTTGTTTTCTACATCAAGCACACATCATAATAGTCTTGAAACAATGAATGTGTGTGTACTCTACCTTTCAAAATTTAGGGGTCAGTAAGATTTTTAATTTTTAATATTAAATTCATAAGTGACAGTAAAGGCATTTATAATGTTGCAAGAAAATTCTATTTCACATAAATGCTGTTGTTTTGAACTGAGTTTTTACACAAAATATTAATCAGCACAACCATTTTAATAAGAGATTTAACCAAATCAGACCAGAGTAATGGCTTCTGAACATTTAGCATTATATGAATAAATTAAATATACAGTTGAGGTCAAAAGTTTACCTACATCTTGCAAAATCTGCAAAACGTTCATTATTATACCAAAATAAGAGGGATCATACAAAATGCATGATGTTTTTATTTAGTACTGACCTGAATAAGATATTTCACATAAAATACATTAATATATAGTCCACAAGAGAAAATAATAGTTTATTAATTTATAAAAATGACCCTGTTCAAAAGTTTACATACACTTGATTCTTAATACTGTATTGATACCTGAATGATCCACAGCTGTGTGTGTGTGTGTGTGTGTGTGTGTGTGTGTGTGTGTGTGTGTGTGTGTGTGTGTACCTGGTATTCATCACGTTGTGGGGACCAAATGTCCCCACAAGGATAGGAATACCAGTAGATTTTGACCTTGTGGGGACATTTCTCAGGTCCCCATGAGGAAACAGGCTTATAAATCATGCACAATGAGTTTTTTTGATGAAGTAAAAGTGTGCACAATCTCCTGTGAGGGCTAGGTTTAGGTGTAGGGTAGGTGTAGGGTGATAGAAAGTACGGTTTGTACAGTATAAAAACCATTACGCCTATGGAATGTCTCCATAAAACATGTAAACCCAACATGTGTGTGTGTGTGTGTGTGTGTGTGTGTGTGTGTGTGTGTGTGTGTTTTGTTTAGTGATAGTTGTTCGTTAGAGTCCCTTGCTTGTCCTGAACAGTTAAACCTCCCATTGTTCTTCAGAAAAATCTTTCAGGTCACACAAATGATGTGGTTTTTTATCATTTTTGTATATTTGAACCCTTTCCAACAATGACTTTATTGTTTTGAGATCTATCTTTTCACACTGAGGACAACTGAGAGAGTCATATGCAACTATTACAGAAGGTTAAAATGCTCACTGATGCTCCAGAAGGAAATTAATGCATTACGAGGCTGGGGTGTAAATTGAAGATGTGTAAATATTTCCATAAATATCTTTTTTTTTTTTTTTTGTACTGCCTTTCAGAAGCTACAGAAGATGTTTCCCAGAAAATTAAATTAATCCTGATTCAAAAAGTCTTTTACACCCCCAGCTTTTAATGCATTGTTTTTCCTTCTGGAGCATGAGTGAATGGTTTAACCTTCTGTAATAGTTGCATATGAGTCCCTCAGTTATCCTCAGTGTGAAAAGATCTCAAAATCATACAGTCGTTGTTGGAAAGGGTTCAAATACACAAAAATGCTGAAAAACCAAAGAATTTGTGGAACCTGAAGGATTTTCTGAAGAAAAGCAGTCAGTTTAACTGTTCAGGACAAACAAGGGACTCATAAACAACAAAAAAACAAAACAAAGGATCATTCAGGTAACAACATTGGACTGTATGTAAATGTCTTTTTATGTGAAATATCTTTTTGCTGTATTTTTGACCAATTCTTTAAACAGAATTGTATACAGAAGATATATAACAAAATATTATAAGTGTAAGTGAAAACAATGCAGTGATTGAATGTATTAAAAAGCGAATCTCTTGTCTTTAGGAAAGATCACCGACACTGCCTCCTCCTCCTCATCTTCCAGATCAACTAGTCCTCTTCTTCTGAGCCCTAAAGACCCAAACCCAGTATACACCACTGCCTGCATTACCTCCCCACCTCCACAAGTCTGCTCGTGAGAACCAAATGACTGTAGATCGAATTCAGATTTTATCCAGTGCTTTTGTGTGATTCTTTTGTTTATACTTCAGATAATTCTACTACCAAAACAAATAACAAAACCCAGCAGCTTTCTCACCCTGTTGCTGCTAATAGTGTCCTGATTGAAAAGTCTGAGCCTGAAAAAACCTGACCTAGACTGAGTACAAGAGAAATCCCACAAAAGATTAATTTAGAGTTGTTGAAAAAAACTAGTCACCTCAGGAGCCATTGTTTTTGCTGTTGATCCAAGCCCTTATGTTTTCCCTTCCTTCTCCAGAGACTGCATGATTCAGTTGATATGTGTTGCCAAAGGGACAGGATTGGGCTTGGTCATCAGGGGCGGAGCTAACCGTGCAGAGGGACCAATGGTGTACGTTCAGGAAATAATACAAGGAGGTGATTGCCAAAAGGTATTTTTTATCATTTTTTTGATTTTGTAAAATTGTAAAATAGAATTTAAAATCATAAATACATACAACATACATAGTTTTCAACACTGATAATAATAAAAAGCGTTCATTAACCACCATTAGAAATCATTAGAATGATTTCTGAATGATCATATGATGCTGTGATCTGAGTTTTTTTCTCGGAATTACAAACTCATAATACTGACCTTTTTCTTTCAGAATTGCGGGATATAAACTCGAAAATGTGAGTTTGCGTGATATAAATTTGCAATTGCGAGTTATAAAGTCAGAATTGTGGAAAATAAACTCAAAAACTTTTTTCCATGCAATTCTGACTTTTTTTTTCTCCGAATTGTGAGATATAACCTCGTATTTGCGAGTTATAAAGTCCAATTTTAAGGAAAAAAATATATGTTCTCAGAATTGAGTTCATCTCTCACAATACTTAATAACTCACAATTCTGAGAAAAGCAGTCACAATTCCGAGGTATAAACTCAGTATTCTTTGAAAAAAAAAAAAAAAAGGTAAGAATTGTGAGTTTATATCTTGCAATTCTGACTTTATAATTCACAATTGCGAGTTTAAATCATGCAATTTGAACTTCATACCTCAGGATTGCCAGTTTATATCTCACAATTCTGACTTAATAACTTGCATAAAAAAAGTCAGAACTGACAGATAAAAAGTTACAATTACTTTTTTTATTTTTTTATTCAGTGGCGGAAATGGGCTTCCATAATTTTAAAGTGGTTGCACTCAATGCATATATATATATATATATATATATATATATATATATATATATAATTTTAAAATATACTTTATAAGCATTAGAGTTGGACTCACAGATACAGCCGACATTTCACTCAAAATCAAAAGAAAAAATAAATTATATACTTTAAAAAATGTATACATTAAAATACTACAGTGATGTATAAATACTTCACACTTATAATACTTATTTTACACTTATAATACTAAAGACTGAAGTAATGGCTGCTAAAAATTAATCTTTAAGCTAAAAACAGGCTTAGGTGAAGTAAATTAAGGTCAAGTGGAATGTTTTTGTCACTCTAGGATGGGAGACTAAAGGCTGGGGACCAGATCATATCCATCAATAAGGAGTCACTCATTGGAGTAACACACGAAGAAGCCAAAACCATACTCACTCGAACAAAACTCAGGTTAAATCCCCAGTATATATGTCTATATGAAACTTTCAAGACAACCTTTCCAAAATAACAATATATTTACAAATGTCACTAATTTTACCCTACAGACCAGACCCTACAGTAGAAATAGCATTTATCAGACGAAGGTCTTCATCAGGCTCCAGCAGTGGACCACACAGCCCTATCTCACTTCAGCCTCCCTGCTGTACAGCCCCCCAACACAGGTCCACTGGACTCGGGGGAGCAACTCTGCCTGGAGGTCTTGTTCCTAAAATAGCCAACACCCCCAACTGTGGAAGTGAGACGTTGCCTTCTGTAGAACTTACTAAGGTAAGACACAATACTGTGGCTGATTCCAGTCTGGCAACAGAGACTCATTTATGTTCTCTAACTGTTCTCTAATGTATTTCTTGCTTTAAAGAGTGTTTGAGTTTTCTTAAAAGCTTTAAATTGTGTCTTTTCTACAGGTACTGTAATGTTTTGTGTGTGTGTGGGTTCTTCAATAACGACACTCTTTAGTAGCTTGAAGAGACGGAGCTTTATATAAAGAAGTTTAGACTTGTTACATGTCTCGCCGGGAACCAGGTTACAACCGGAACTACTTCCTGTCCCGCTGACACACCCCCACTCCGGGTCACGCACAACACAGATCTATAACTGAACAGACAAATAGGGCAACTGCTATTTGTTCTTATCATTACAGGTACGACCAGTGACAGCAAAGCCTAATCTCACCCCTGTGTCCTCACCTGAGAGTGCCTGCACCACAGTGGCCAACTCTGGTACTGCAAGCCTGTTTTTTTTCTTTATAGAAATCCCATAGGAGGTCCATATAAGTTCAACTCTGTTAAGAGCATATGTTAATTAGAAAATTAATAATAATTACAGGCCTTTAAATACATAGGGGCAAAGAAATTAGCAAATATGCAATTTTTTTCATATTATAGCTATATATTATGGAAGCCTTTTTCCACCACTGACTAAAAAAGTTAAATAGTTATTGAGACTTTTTATTTCGTAATTCAGAATTTTTTTTTCAGAATTGCATGATACAAACTCGTAATTCTGACATTTTCCTAAGAATTGCGTGATATAAACTTGCAATTGCGAGTTATAAAGTCAGAATTGTGTGATATAAGCGTACCAATGCAAGTTTGAATCTGCTTTTGGACTTTCCATGCAATTTAGACTTTTTTCTCTAAATTTTAAGATATAATAAGTTATAAAGTCTAATTTTGAAAGGAAAAAATATATGTTCTCAGAATTTAGTTTATAACTCACAATTCTGACTTACAATAACTGACAATTCTGAGAACAAAAGACACAATTGCAAGATATAAACTCACAATTCTGAGAAAAACAGTCACAATTTCGAGATATAAACATGCTATTCTGTGAAAAAAAGCCATAATTGTGAGTTTATATCTAACAATTCTGACTTAATAACTCAATAAAATACATTAGTTTAAAACTCATTTCCGCCACTGAATAAAAAATGAAGTGGTTCCCCTCTTCCTCGATTGAAGAAACATTTTTGAGACTTGGGTTTTGATACCAAAAGAATAGACTTTATTGCCGAAACAATTAAGCCGAGCCCCTAGCCATCCACAGAGAACAGGCTCTGCAGTCTGGTCCTAGAGAGAACTAACTTAGCTTTGTCGAGGCAGGGTTTTATACCTGCCTTTCTCACGCACACATGTCAAACTAAATTCTTGAGGGTCCTTAGATTTACCATTATTATTATAAACAGATGTTCTTCTCCACCATGGACTAGCTAGAGGCCCCTAACATAACAAGTTCTTCCTTACCCTGGCCTCTCTAGTGGACATGGCCTGGCTAGTGGGCCTCACCATATATTTTGTCTAATGTCAAAACATATCATATAGCTTCATCATGGGGTCCACCATATGTGACTTTTGCAATGTCTGCACATTCCATTCTCCTGCAGGCCCTTAGACACCCAGAAAGACACATTATTATAATAGTGAAATAATTTGATGCATATATGGCTATAATCACATAGTTTATACTCAATTCCGATTAATAAAAATCTTCTTCATATTTCCCCCTTTGAGACGTTTCACGTCTCACTTTCCCCACAGTGCTGTTTCCTAATTAAGATTCTACTCAGTGACTAACCAAAGTACTCTGAAGGGGTATTTATCTGTCTGCTTCTCTCTATGAAACATTTACCTCCCAATTTTACTACATCTAACCTTATGACATTTTATATTACCATGTGGTGAGCTATTGAAGATTTCATGTTGAATTCACAACTCTTCTGATCATGCACATTACAACAAGTCCACATACATTGCAACATAGCTAGTGCTGAGAGGGCAATTAATCTAATGTGTTCAGCTTTCTACCGTAATTCCTTTAAACCAGTTTCATCCCCATACATTATCACCAGTATTCATTTCTCTTGCGGTCAATCTTTCTATTGTTTTAGTCATGTTATGGATGCCTAGGTCTATCATGTGTTCATCTGCATCATTGTCTGGAATATATGTACAACATGTAGTCTCCACTATTGTACACATCCCCCGTAGATGCAGTGAGCTGGTCCAAGACGAGTTGGTTTTGCAGTGCTGTCTTAGTTCTTGCAGGTCTTCCTTGATGCCTCCATCATTACCTTCGTAGTGTTCATGAAACTTATCAGTTCATACCTTGTCACTTCGACTTATCAACTTAAAGGCTATTTTATAGTTAATGTTCTTTCGGAACAGGGTTGTCTCTTCCCAAGCTTAAATATTTGCTGTGATCTTGCAGTGAAATTACTTTCATGC
Source organism: Garra rufa (assembly GCF_049309525.1). Taxonomy (NCBI): domain Eukaryota; kingdom Metazoa; phylum Chordata; class Actinopteri; order Cypriniformes; family Cyprinidae; genus Garra; species Garra rufa. Next base: position 28,551,930 of record NC_133382.1, on the reverse strand, counting down.
CGATTTCACTTTTCGCCTTGATCAGATGATTTCTTGCCTTGTTGTGGTTAATCAGTCTCCACCACATGTTGCTAGCATAGGAGTGGGCAGGATCTGGGTGGTCCAGCTAGTGTTCATCTCCTGCCTTTACTTCTTGGACATCTCGGCCTTCTCGATCAGAGTAGCAGTGAGCAAGATCAGAACGATCATATTTGTTGCTAATATCTGCAGACTCGGTTCTGTTTCTAGGGATTTCTTCATTTTCCTCATCTTCCTGTTTAATTCAATGTGTACCATTCTTGTCAGGTACTGCCATGTGACACCTGCTAACTCCTGCTAACTTCTCCTTGCTGTCATTCGTTGGCCTGTACTGACCTCAGATTACTCCCACACAGTGATGTCGCTGCGTGTTCAGCTCCCATACACCACTGTATGTTCATTTACCTAGGTCAGCCAGACATCACTTTACTGATCTTTGTCGCCTTCGTCTTCTTCTTCCTCTCTCTTCAAGCAGCTTCTCAGCATGCAAAGCATGTTGTCTGATTTTCTCCAGTTTGACCAATAACATAAAAATCTTCAACCTTTTCAAAATCTTCAACCTTTTCTTCAACCTTTTCAACCTTCCCCCTTTGAGACTTATTAAGTCTCACCTTTGCATGTCTTTACTCAGAGTACAGCTTCACAATTCGGTATCACTATCTGGTGACTAAGGTAGGTCAAACTGCTTCATTACTAATGACCAGATTATAGAATAGCACTTGGTAAAGCTGCAGGACCAAAAACCCTCCTCCCCACTCATTCACACTTGATTTTAGGGGAGAAGTAAAAAGATCCTGTCTTTCTAATATCAAAAGTTCTTTCATGACACAATTTTACATGTCTGCTTCATTCTCTGTCTTTGTCTTTTTCTTTTTACGTTCTTTCTCATTGTCTGTTTCAACTTTCATTCTCTTTCCATTTCCTCCTTTCCATTTGTTGGCCTACATCTTCACCAGGGTGACTCTTTACGAGCCGTTGCGATGGTCTTTCCCTCGTTGGCAAGAGAGGGTCGTTACTAGCACGCCCTTGATCCCTCGCTTCATGCTGTGTAGGGTTGTTGAAGCTGGCTGGCGCATTTTATGGTGGGAGATCCCGGTGTCACTCTGCAACCATGATGCTGATGTAAGATTCTCCCTTGAGATCATAACTGCATCCTCAATGGTTCTTATTGGTGGAGCCAACCATTTCCTGGCCTTGATTGTGCTGTTACCTGTAAAGGGAAACTTTCAGAATTTTTATTAGTGATATCAGACATGCTAATTTTTTCATCTGGCCTGTCGTCCTTCTTGGTCCGACCTGTGGAAATGTCATGTGGGTTAAGGGCTGTCCTGGCCCTGGACTCTCATATCCATTATTATCAATAAAATGAGCTGGGTTTTATTACATGAATTGCATTGTTACTAGTTTTAATTAATTTCCAATTCATTCTCAACAATTTGCAAATTCAGTTTTCACTTTGTTATACAACTATCATTGTCCTACTACCATTGGATAATTTCTTAGACCTATCTTGCTCAATAGCATAGGCCTTTCAACCTGGAAAACACTTAACCCACTTAATTCTTGTTAACAGTCAGAAAAACATATCTTTCATTTTGACACACAATCAGCTCTCTCATGATTTGCTGAAAAGGAAGTTAGATGTGGGGTGGACAGAGCAAGCTTGCTTGCTTTGCCTTCCCATGCGATACGCTGCGCAATTGTGGCATTGTTTTTCTTTTTGCCACAACGATAACCTAGGTGTTGACCAGGAAACTTAACCACATTTTTCCTATGGTCATTATTTTACTGGGCATAACTTGCCCTGTGGGCCCACATTTCAAATTTGCATACAGCTGTTTTGGCAAAATAATTGATTTGCCTCAGTGTCTCGTCAGACACTATCTTTCACTCCATATCACACCCTTGCACACCATCATTCATACTTTTTCTCTCCCTTTCTCACACACACTCTTTTTGGTTAACTTCATTTTTATTTTTATTTTTGTCCAACCTTAGCTGATTGTGAATGAACGATTTTAGCCTCAGCTTTTGAATAGACTAACGTAAGCTTTTTCATTATCAGCCTCTATTAAGTGTAGTTTTGGTTGTATTTCCCATAGGTTCTAAACATCATATTATGCAACTGGGTAACTTCTGTCCCCACATAGTTTATTTAACACTGCTATGTAAACCTCTTCTTTTTTCCTCATCAAAATCTAACAGATTATTTGGTTCATAATAATTATTCTAGGCATTGTGCAATTAAGAGCCAACTGTAATTTCTCATATGTCATTTACTTGTCTACTTTAAATTTTCATCATATACTTTTTGTTATTGCTCATGAGCATCTTAGAGAAGAGCATAAAAGCTTTCTGCATAATCTAGGATCCATGGATATCAACATTTCTATCTCATTTCCCCCAGTGTTGACAGCATTTGTGATTTTTTCATGATTTTGGAACTTTATAGTTTTTTTCCTTCATTCTATCCCCAAAATGTCCTTAAACAAAATGGAGTGACCAACTTTTTATTTTATCAGCCCTATTTTTCCTATTAGACATCTTGTCTGTCCCCCTTTTTTCCATAAAAGCTCAGCATTTGTATCGATAATTCACCTGTACATTTCCCCTAGTTGGTTAATGAAATAGCCCTCTCTATTCCAAATCCAGCTCCATTTTTATCTGATTGGTGAGTTAAGCACCCACTCTTTCTGTCAAAAGTTCTTTTTCTTTAAGACATAAGGCTGGACTGGTACCTAAGGAAAATCAGATCAAGAATGTTAGTTAAAACACAGAATTCAAAGAGCTGCTGTGAGACCAGTGAATAATCAATAGTAAAATATTAAATTAATTAACCAAATTTGAAGCAGTCTCTATAGTGATCATTAGATATGCAGCACCTGTGCACACGATGGGAAGTGATGAAAGTTCTTCTGTGTAGATCATCAGTCTGTTGGAGCTCTTTAGCTGTTGCACTGGGTCGTCAGTCTGTGATGGCAGTCAAAGGCTTGATGTTGGGTTGTATGTTCTCCGATGTTTCTTTGCTTCTCCTCAGTCTGGCTTTTGCTTGATCCTGCCAGAGTTTTGCATTTCCGTATGTTCTTTTCATTCTCAGGAAAAGTCTCAAGTGAAATGTTCACCTTTTCCTGCTTTAAGTCAGTCTTTCTCCATGCAGGAGTGTATGTTCCTCTTTTAGGAGGGGGGTTGAAAGTCCATCAGCCCCTCCCCCTTCTCTCCGCAGCCTTGTCTTTGCTTCTTCATCACAGTGTTAGACAGACTCCAGTTCTTTGCTTTCCTTTGTCAAGGCACTGTTCCCGAAGTCATCTGAAATTTTAACACTCAAGAGACTGCATTAATCAAATTGGATCTTAGTAAACTGTGACCTCAGTTGTGTCTGAGCAATCAGCTCTAACTAAATTTCACTTTTCAGCCAGATCTTTCAATGGTCGTTTTCATCTGGTTAAAAACAGCAGTTCCCTTATTCTATTTTAGTAAAGCAAGTTCTTCGTTGCGAAAATAGCAAGCAGTTTCTTCTTTGCAAAATGCAGAAAAAAGCTATCTTTATTATCTAAGTATACTACAATAAACAAAATGATCCTTCTTCTTTCTACAACAGCATGGCATGTATATTGTGAAACAAAGATTTCCATCCTATTTTTTCTTTTAAATTCACATAGATTGTTCAGAATAATCTAGTAATGGTGAATTAATTTTTCCCTATTAGCATATATTTATTCACCAAGTTCCCTTTACTATTTTAAAATGTCTATGGCCTTTAAATCATCATTTCTATTAACTTGGTCACCCAATCTTGTTCTTATTCCACATTGCATTACACAAGTTATCTTTTAGTTAACTCAACCCCAAATCTCTGAAACTCTGTAATGGATTAATTTCCATACTGTCTTCCAGGGATAACAAGATACAAATTTTAGACGTCATTAGATATAAAATATTATGTTCTTAAGCACGTGCAATCTTATTTATTCATCTATCAAGATAAATCATTAACTAATACTTCTTATTTTAATGAATCTCTTACTATAGTACTTTGCAAAGTCTATTTCTTTTATAATTTTTAACCAACATTTTCTTTATTTATTATTATCTATTAGTCCCTATTATTCAGGGCTCTCTCTCCAATCTGACCACACTCAAGTGTTTGTCCGGGAGGGGCACGCACATCTGGTCCCCCTTTTTATGGAGTTTTTTCCCTCACTCACACAGACACAGACACAGACACTGACACATACATTTACACAGACTACTCTACACTCTTCTTGAGTGACCTGTCAGTTCTACTCGCTCTTTCACTGAAAAGTTAACTTCCATACAGTAAAAAAGCAGTACTCTGAAGGATTTTTGCCTATCAGTACCTCTGTAACCTCCTAACTCCTCTACAGAGCGGTATCCATAGGACTTTACTTTATCTGCTTCACGTTTATTGCTATCCTCAAGGCCCACTTAACAATAAACACAGATCATATTCAGCTCTTACACAAAACAAATCAAATACACTTAAACAACTTAACATTCCCTGATACACTTCCTCAACACAGGGAAACAATCTGGCAAGTTTGCGCTCTGTCTCATTGATTCACTTCCTCTACACAATGAAGGCAACCCTTGCAGAAATAAAGCCTACCTCTTGTAGGTCTTTTGCCTAGGACTTCTCTTTTAACACTTTAAACATCTAACATAAACTTTACACTTATAAAAATATTAAAATCTGTATTCCCTATTCTTCTCAAAACCAAAACAACAGAAAACACAGATCAATGCATGCATTCAGTTCTTTTGGACTCAAAACCCCTTTTATTATTTTTAAATTTGGAAGAGCAAATATCTGAGTGTTCTTACCATCCTGGGCAGACCTGGCTGAACAACACAAACTAATTATGCAAGCAAAAACTGCTTACCTTTTTTTAGTGGCCACTGTTTATGTTGCTCAGTCCAGACAGCCCAAAATGGTCTTTCACCCGTGCTCCTTTCCATCCTGCCGACAACGCCAATATGAAGTGGTTCCCCTCTTCCTCGATTGAAGAAACATTTTTGAGACTTGGGTTTTGATACCAAAAGAATAGACTTTATTGCCGAAACAATTAAGCCGAGCCCCTAGCCATCCACAGAGAACAGGCTCTGCAGTCTGGTCCTAGAGAGAACTAACTTAGCTTTGTCGAGGCAGGGTTTTATACCTGCCTTTCTCACGCACACATGTCAAACTAAATTCTTGAGGGTCCTTAGATTTACCATTATTATTATAAACAGATGTTCTTCTCCACCATGGACTAGCTAGAGGCCCCTAACATAACAAGTTCTTCCTTACCCTGGCCTCTCTAGTGGACATGGCCTGGCTAGTGGGCCTCACCATATATTTTGTCTAATGTCAAAACATATCATATAGCTTCATCATGGGGTCCACCATATGTGACTTTTGCAATGTCTGCACATTCCATTCTCCTGCAGGCCCTTAGACACCCAGAAAGACACATTATTATAATAGTGAAATAATTTGATGCATATATGGCTATAATCACATAGTTTATACTCAATTCCGATTAATAAAAATCTTCTTCAAAAATAAAAAAGGTTATTGCTTTTTATTTTAGAATTCTGACTTTTTTCTCGGAATTGCTTGATATAAACTTGCAATTGCGAGTTATAAAGTCCGATTTTTAAGGAAAAATTTTTTTTTCTCAGAATTGAGTTTATATCTCACAATACTGACTTAATAACTCACAATTGAGAAAAAAGTCACAATTCCAAGATATAAACTCACAATTCTGAGAAAAACTGTCACAATTCCAAGATATAAACTCACAATTCTGAGAAAAAAGTCACAATTCCAAGATATAAACTCACAATTCTGAGAAAAAAGTCACAATTCCAAGATATAAACTCACAATTCTGAGAAAAACTGTCACAATTCCGAGATATAAACATGCTATTCTGTGAAAAAAAGCCAGAATTGTGAGTTTATATCTTGCAATTCTGTCTTTATGTTTGCAATTGCAAGTTTAAATCATGAATTTGGACTTAATTTTTCAGAATTGCAAGTTTATATCTCACAATTCTGACTTAATAACTCGCAGTTGCAAGAAAGAAGTTTGAATTGTGAGATAAAAAGTTGCAATTACTTTCAGAATTTTAAAGAGGTTGCATTTAATGCATTTGCAGCAGACAGACAAAAATGATGTTTTATATGCATATGATTTGGACTCACAGATACAGATGACATTTCAAAATGAATTTTACATTTTCAAAATAATTTTCTTTGTTAACATTATGCCCCAATTGTTGGAAACCCAAAATATCCTCTTATTGTTATTCACAGATTGTAGGGCACTTTCTGTGCTGCCTTTAACATTCTGATGCATTATGCATGGCATTTTGCCTTTGAACAATCTGAAATTCATAGATAAGAAGCATTTTGGCATCACCTGGATTAGGCTACCTGTTTGGCAGACTGGTTCTGATTAGGTGCTGTTTTTGTAACTCAAGATAATCCAGCTGGCATGCTTCTGAAAATGGATATTACCATCAACATGACACATAACTCCAGGTGAAATCAAGGATGCTGAACTCTCTTCAGGACAGGGTTTCATTTTATTGACGAGCATCTTTAATAAAGCTTCTTGAGCTCCGATTTGCAACAGATTTAAACTCCAGCTGAACGACGAACATGAAATATGAAATGAAGAAAATTACTGTTTCCAAATGTTTTGGTATGTCCTCAGACTAAACTTTGACCCTGCAAAGAGAGTCTCACTGAGAAGGAGAGAACTTTTTCAAAATCTTTAAATAGCCAAACGTTTGAACGGTAGTTTTACTTAAAAATAAATAGTTGCTTAAGTGTTCAAATAATTTCTGTGGCCACTTTATGCCAACAATATAAACTTTCATTCAAATATTATACCATTTTATTTGATCTCTTACCAATTGTGAAAAGCAAGAATTAATATTGTTTGCACAGGCTGTTTTATTTTTCAATAAAATACTGCCAACCTCGTATATAATATTGTATAATATAGTTTAGGGAATACCCTATGAAGAAACCAATTTTAAAAGCAGCATGTACATTTTCACCAGAGCCCATTTATTGAAAATGAATCATATCATATTGCATACAAGCCTCATTGTTATGCCAAATCTGTGAGAGGGACTATCTGATATTATTCTAAAATAGCTTTGAATATCTATTCAGGAAATAAATTCCCCCAAATAGATAAACAAATATGCAGATAACGAATGAGTGAACAATAAATGATGAGATAGTGAGCTCATGGTCAGGGAACATACCTTTGAGCTCAGTTACACTCACAGTTTTTCATCATATAAGAGGATTTGACAGGGTTGGCACTATTTTAAGCAAAGCATTGTGCATTCTCTCCAGTTCATAGATCTGGTTGGATGGGGTTTATGGAGAAAAAAAAAAAAAAAAAACCTGTGCAAACAATATTAATTCCTGCTTGTACACAAAGAATTTATTCAATTCAATTCTATTCAATTGTTGACCCGAAGTGGCCCCAAAAATCATTTAGATGTTTTTGAACACTTCATAACACAAAAGTTTGGCATTGGTAAGATTAATGTTTTTGGAAAAAAGTCTCTAGTGCTCACTAAGGCTGCATTTAGTTGATCAAAATACATTAATATTGTAATATATTATTACAATATAAAACAATTGTTTTCTTTTGTAATATATTTTAGAATTTTATTTATTCCCTTGATTTTCAAAAGCCATTACTCCAGTCTAATCCCTAAAGGAAATATACAAATTTACCCAGTTGATTGATTACATTGATAATTGCAAACATTTTTTGTATTACAAGTTTTCTAAAATGTTAGGTTTAAATATGCAAATGAGGCATTATTTGATTAAATATGCGCTAATTTGCATACATTTCTAGTACAAAAATCGAAAGACTGGATGAAGATAATTTGAATAATTTTTTTGACATATGAGAGTCAAATGTTTTTACAGAGGGAATTTTGGGTATCTCATTTCGTCACGCCATAATTCAGAAAAAACGTAGGACAGGAAACACTATTTCTTTTTTTCTTTTTTTTACATTTTTGGGAAAATAAAATGTTGTATAAAATCAAGCAAATTATGTATGAACAAAACCCTCTGTAAAAACCTTCAGGATATAAACATGAATAAAAATGTAAAGTTTGGTGTGTGTAAGTGTTGCTGAAGTGGAGATTATGGCTCAATGTAGAAGAAAAAACTCATTTTTTGAAACGGCCTTTAAAAATATCCATTGTAATTAAAATATATTGACACAAATAGATAAAGTGCTATAAAAGAAACACTTAACAGTGTTTGTTCTTTCCACTAGTTTGAAAAAACACTGAAAAACCAAAAGGCCCCAAATCTCAAACTTGATAGGTGCATGAAAAAAACAGCGTTTTTGCCTGCAGTGTCTCCCCTTAAATCATTGAATGACGTAAATGTCATTTTGATTAATTTAATGCATTTTTACTGAAAAAATAATAATTTCTTAAACTTAAAAAGTGTATAATTGTTTTTACATTAGATCAATATCAAAGCAAGTGTCATCTGCAAGCATATTTAATATGTTTTTAATAAAACAACTTTTTTGATTGAAAAGTGTGTCCTTTTTCTGTAAAATAAATGCCACTTTCATCTAATGTTCAATCTTTTGTTATATAATACTAAGACACTCTGGAATTTTTAAGTGTGGCTTAAATGCCCAAATACTTCTTTGAACCACTACTGTGAGGAATCTACTCAAATAAATTGTACTCTCATAGAATTATGTAAGAGTCTTACCAAAATGTGATGTGCTTTACCAAAATCACAAACAGCTGTTTTGCAAAAGAGATTTTTTTTTTCATTTTGAATCTCTCTCTCTCTCTCTCTTTGTCCAGATGCAACCACTGCCTGTAATCCCAGCAATACCTGCAGACCCTCGAAACCTCTATCCTCGACTCCCAGCTTCGAACTCAAGCCCGAGAAAATAGAGCAGGTCTCTATAATAACATCCTCTCAAATAGAAAATTACTATTTCTGTCACAATAATTACACAGAATTACAAACATCTGGTGTTTATAGCAAGGTCAAACACTGGGCGTCCCCCAGCGGGCTTTAACGATTAGTTACCCATCAGTCTCAGTATTGTATTGATCTTTTACGGTTTTACTATCATGTGTGGAGGGAGTTAATCCCAGTGTTGAACAATATGTGCAGTTAGTGTGCTATCCCGTATCCACACGTATTATGGGAAAATCAATAGAGACTGTGCCACAGCTTCATTGTGGTAAATCACACTGGACTGCAGTGTGTTTTTAGAAGCATTTGAACTCCAGAAGCTTTTTTTTACAGTAATGTGTATTATATATATTTATTAAATTGTGTGAAAATACATATGTATGGTTATATTTATATTTATATTTAAAATCAAAAAGACGCTCAATTAAAAATTGTATCATATTTAATACAGAGACATTGAAATGAGTGTGTGTCTGTGAGTGTAAGAGAGAGAGCAAAGCAATGACCATGTTATGCTGGTGTAACGAAATGCTCTAAAAGGGCGGTTGTTTTGTCCACAGGCACTGGAGGTGCTGGGATTGAAGCCTACTGAGTCTCAGGTCCTGACTCTGAGAGAAAGACTGCGTTTGAACCCAGGAGGGACAGTGGCTTATGGAGGTGAGAAATAATTCTGTCAGTCTTCATTATGTCAAAGTTGTTTAAGTACTGATGACTTTTTAGCTCTCTTTACTTATGTAGTACACTATTCTAAGTTTATACTTTAAAAAAATAAACTCATAAAAAGGCATCGTCATACATTTTGCATTTTGTATGATAGAGCACATTTTAATAAGACATTTTTCTTTCGTAAGATTTTGAGAGAGTGGCTAAGGAACTCTTTAAACAACCGTCCAAGTCTGACTCAGAACAGGAAGTAGTGAGATTGACATCAGATGATCTGATTGAGTCTCCATTAAACCCTACGGTGAGTGCAAATTATTTTTATTTATTTTTGCAGCAGAAACATACATACATAATGTGCATGAGCACATACACTACTGTGCAAAAGTCTTAGGCTACTAGTATTAAGTGGTTTTAAGTCAGTTATTTCTATCTTTTGCTGTAGTGTGTCAGTAAGAAATATTAGTTTATATTTCCAAAATTCATTTTGCCAATAACTAATAATCCAGTGAGATTTTTGTTTGCACAAGGAGTCAGACAAGAGCCAGTGCTCCACACAGAGATCTGACCTCATCATTATCCAGTCTGTCTGGAATGACTTGGAGAAACAGAACAAATCAAGACAGGCTAAATCCAGAAGAACTGTGTCAAAGTCTCCAAGATGCTTCAAGAAACCAACCTGCAAAGCTACCTGAAAAACTGTGCACAAATGTACCTAGGGCAAAAGCTGCTTTAAACGCAATAGATGGTCACACCAAATGTTGATTTAATTTAGTTTATAGAAATTAATTGATAAAGAAAATCTGTTTAGGACATTATTTTGACAGCATTCTCTTTTTTCAGCATTTTTATACAAGTGCCAAAAACGTTTAACAGTACTGTAGCCTTGTACAGTAGCTGGTCTTTTGAAGCATTTTGGGAGACGTCGCCACAGTTCTTTTGGATTTAATCTGTCTAGTTTGTTCGGTTTCTTCATGTCATTCCAGACAGACTGGATAATGATGAGGTCAGATCTCTGTGTGGAGCACTGGCTATTGTCAGACTCCTTGTGCAAACCAAAATCTCACTGAAATATTAGATATTTCCTACTGACACACAACAGCAAAATATAGAAATAACTTAAAACCATTTTTTAGCTGTGAAAATATTAGTGGCCTAAGACTTTTGCACAAAGCTGTGTGTGTGTGTGTGTGTATATATATATATATACATATATATATATATATATATATATTAGGGATGTAACGGTATCAAAACTTCACGGTACGGAAATACCTCGGTATGAATGGCACGGTACGGTATTTATTGAATCATATACAGGAAAAACTAAACTAATGAAGAGACTCGAAAAAAAGTGCCAGAAGTGTTTATTAAACAGTTTACATGAACACTGAACATATCAATGGCATACAAATTAGCCATCTATCTGTAAACTTTGAAACAGAAACTTAAATTTTTCAATTTTAGTAACAAAAAATTATTTAAGCATGTAAAAAACAGTCAAATCAGTTTAGCTGAATGAGTTGTCTAAATCTAGTTGTCTGCTTGAAATAAGATTTTTTTTCTTACCCCATTGGCAGATTATTTTGCTTGTTTTAAACAAAAACTCACTTAATTTTGACTTGTTTTTACTAAAAACAAGACAATAATTTTTACTTGTCTAGAAAATCCTTCTTGATTTAAGAATTTTTAGATATTTTGGATGGAAACAAGACAAAATTCTAAGTAAGAAAAGCATTTTTTGCAGTGCAGTAGGCTCTCATGCCTTTCTTTCGCATTAAATCTTTATTAAAAACAATCCTTTAAAGAACTTTTCTACCTGGACAAGTGCATCTATTATGTTGCCTAGTTTATTTAAAACTGCACCTTTCCTTATTTTAAACCTAGTCAAAAAGCCACGTGTTGACTGTGAAACACAGTAGACTTCATTTATATGCATTTATGGTACATTTCTGTGTCAATCCATGTTCATTTTTACAGCGAACAATGCACTGTAACATTAATTCAGCGCATACAGCGCATCAAAAAATAGACTCGGTGCCGAAACAATCGCTGCACTGCTGCAAAGGCACCGCTTCTAGGACGTACTGCCGGACAGCAACCGCGTGCAGTGTGAACGCTCTAATCCGTTAACATGGGTGCTGAAAAGAATACGTAACGCATACGCACTGCAGACGGAGCATGTAGGTTCGACCATTTCGATCTCTTTTCCTTGCTGCTACAGACCGCAAAGGATGATGGCCACGCCTGGGCTGATGGGAAATGTAGTTCCCGCTACCTCCCGTTAGCTCCATTCGCCTGAGCAAACTTTTCTCAGAATACCTATCATTTTATCGAGTCACGCGACCACGGTAGTATCGAAAAAAATTGTTATTGCGGTATGACGGTATTTACAATACCGTTACATCCCTAATATATATATCCCTAATATATATATAATATATATATATATATATATATATATATATATATATATATATATATATATATATATATACATTCATATATACAGTCAAGCTCAAAATTATTCATACCCGTGGCAAATTCTGACTTAAAGTTACTTTTATTTAACCAGCAAATTTTTTAGACCGGATATGACACAGTCTTCTCCCAAAAGATAATAAGACGATGTACAAGAGGCATAATTGCTTAGCTTTTATTAACATTTGAACAAAAAGTGGCATGTCCAAAATTAATCATACCCTTTGCAACATGTCACAGTATATGGGAAAATCCAAAGTTCTATACCATTCCAAATAGTCCAAGCTGTTCTAAAGCATCCTAATTACCCTGATTCATTGGGAACAGCTGTTTTAATCAACTCAACAGGTGAAAAACAGAAGCTCTCTGCTGTTGGTTTGTGGACAGTCATGGCTAAGACAAACAAGCTCACTGAGGACCTGCGGAAAGTCAGGAAAGGGCTGAGACCATATCTAAATGTTTTGAAATTCCAGTGGCTACAGTGCAAAGTATTATTAAAAAATACAAGACGCTCCGCACTGTGAAAAATCTCAGAGGACGTGGTCAGAAGCCAAAAGTGACACCTGTGCTGGCCAGGAGGATAGTGAGAGAGGATCACCACCAAGGCCATCCTGATGAATCTTGGCTCTGCTGGTGGCAACATCTCAAGGCAGACAGTCCAATGGACACTGCACACCGCTGGGTTCCACGGATGCAGACCAAGGAGGACACCACTTCTCCAGAAAAGGCACACAAAAGCCCACTTGGCCTTTGCAAATGCACATTTGGACAAAGAAGACGACTTCTGGTCTTCTGTTTTGTGTCAGATGAAACTAAAATTAAATTGTTTGGCCACAATGGTGTAGCCTTCATTTGGTGTAAAAACCCTAAGAACAGCATCCCCACTGTCAAACATGGGGGTGGGAACCTAATGTTTTGGGGGTATTTTTCAGCCGGTGGACCAGGGAACCTAATCACAGTAAACGGCACCATGAAAAAGGAGCAATATATCAAACTTCTCAACAACAACATCAGGCAGTCTGCAGAGAAACTTGGCCTTGGGCACCAGTGGACATTTCAGCAAGACAACTACCCAAAACACACAGCAAAAGTGGTGAAGGAATGGTTAGCAGACAAAAACATTAACGTTTTGCAGTGGCTCAGCCAGAGTCCTGACTTAAATCCAATTGAGAATCTGTGGAGGGAGCTAAAGATCAGGGTGATGGCAAGGAGACCCTCCAACCTGAAAGAGTTGGAGCTCATCGCTAAAGGTGAATGAGCAAAAATACCAGTGGAGACATGCAAAAAGCTGGTCAGCAATTATAGGAAGCGTTTGATTGCTGTAATAGCCAATAAAGGCTTTTCTATTGATTAGTGAGAAGGGTATGAATAATTTTGGACATGCCACTTTTTGTTCAAATGTAAATAAAAGATGAGTAATAATTTTTTCCACAATGATGCCTCTTGTACATCGTCTTATTATCTTCTGGGAGACTGTATATATAATATATAATGTTTCATTATTTGTTTTTTAAATAATGTTTTTTATATAATATTTATGTTACCTTCTATTATTCTAAGCCATCATTATCGGACTCTGATGATCTGGATGAGATGGAGAGACTAAGAAAAGACCACATTGAGGCCTTGAGAGAGCTCAAGAGACTGCAGGTAACACCATGACAGGCAATTTTAAACATTGTCACATGTTGAAATGTGTGACATTCATTCATGTGTTATTGAGCGAGGCTCTCATTAATCCTATTTGTGGAAATGAGTGTGCTAACTCTGATGCTGACTCATACGAAGATCTCTCTTCAAACAGGATAAGCTGGCAGAATCCGAGAGCCTTAATCATAAGATGCTGCAGGAACTGACAAAAGTTAAACAGGTACGCAACTCATTCGAAAGCAGAAACGTGTTCATTTTGGTGCCCATATTTTCAGGTTACAGCGTTCAAACTGCACCTGTATTGGCACAATGCAGAAAAAGCTTACTGTAAAAAAAGTTTGCAACCTATTTATCAACACAATTATTTTCCATTGTAGAAGAAACATGAAATAATTAAGCAGACTACTCACCTTTTCACTAATTAACTTTTTAATCGAAGTTTTTTTTAAATTACTAAATTTCACCTTTTGGTTCTTGAAGTTTTTCCAAATTAGAAGAACTAAAGTATGAAAGTATGAATACAATACCAGTCAAAAGTTTTTGAACAAGTCTCTTCTGCTCACCAAGTCTGCATTTATTTGATCCAACATACAGCAAAAGCAGTAATACTGTGAAATATTTTTACTATTTAAAATCACTGCTTTCTATATGTAAGTTATTCTTGTGAACAAAGCTAAATTTTCAGCATCATTACTCCAGTATTTCAGTATCACGTGATCCTTTAGAAATCATTCTAATATGCTGATTTACTACTATTATTATCAGTATTTAAAACAGTTGAGTACATTTTTTCGGGATTCTTTCATGAATAGAAATATTCAAATATCACTATTTATCTGAAATAAAAAGCTTTTGTAACATATACACTATACCATTCAGACGCGTCAATATAATTTATTTATTTTTTGAGAAAGAAATTATAGAAATGAATACTTTTATATGATAGAGACATTTATAATGTTACAAAAGACTTCTATTTCAGATAAATGCTGTTTTTCTGTGCTTTTTATTCATCAGAGAAACCTGAAAAAAATTCAACTCAGCTGTTTTCAACATAATAATACTACATGTTTTTTGAGAAGCAAATCAGAATATTAAAATGATTTCTGAAGGATCATGTGACTAATGATGCTAAAAATTCAGGAAATCACAGGAATATTCAAATAGAAAATAGTTATTTTAAATAGTAAAAAATCTTTCATAATACTGCTTTTGCTGTATTTTCGATCAAATAAATGCAGGCTTGGTGAGCAGAAGAGAATAAAAAAAAAAAAACATTAAAAATCTTACTGTTCAAAAACTTTTGACTGGTAGTGTATTCATATCATACATTAATTCTCCTAATTCTTAATGAAAAACTTCAATAACCAAAAGGTGAAATTTAGTAATTATTAAAAATCTATTAAAAGAGACTTCTTTAAAAAAACATTACAAATCTTACTGTTCATAAACTTTTGACTGGTAGCGTATATGACCATGCAGGTTCAAACAGCAGCAGATAATTGTTACAATTTTGGGTTAGACTTCCACGGTGTAAGCTCAGAACTAGTCTGCTGTTACAGTTAAACTGCAGAAAGTGGTGTAAAACAGGCTTTTAGCTTTAAGACATTCATTTTTGTTTCATTTTTTTCTTTTTTTCTACATAGTTCTATTCCATTGCCACTGTACCTTGTTAGATATGCCACAGGGGGGAGCTCTGGGCACATGTGCCATTAGACTCTTATAGGTGAGATGCAGGTGTGAGAGTTAGAGAGTCAAATGCTGAAACTGCATTATTTTCTCAGCAGCACCATACAGAACTCAAATGAAAAAATGAAAAATGCTCTGAGCAATATCCAAAAATCTATTTCCAGCGTGTTGCGCTCACTACAGGAAGCTTGAAACACCCACATTAAGAACATCATGTGGGAGATGAAGTATGTAGGACATTGAGGGATGGCAGTCAGTGTTTGGAAATAGTTCTTTTCTATGAGTTATAAAGAAACGGGCTCCCACTAGCCCTTTGGGTTCTATCTCAGAGCCTCAGAAGTGCCGGTTACGTAAAACCAAATGCAAAAAGCCTCGGCATTCAATGCGAGATTAATTAGACTTTAATGGTTTGATTAGATTGTTACTAAGGCAGCAGAGCAGTACATTCTGATCATCCTGCTGCATATCAATTAAACAGAATTGGCAGTACAGCTAGTCTATGCTAATGACATCTTCAAGATTACTTTTGCTCATGCTTATGGTTTATAATTTGAGCAAACCACCAACAGTATTGCTTGTGTGTGTTACAGACATGATTGTGTGGCTTATTAGTGTGGTATTACTTTTATTGGTGTGTTATTACAAGGAGTGTTATTACCTTTCAAAGCAAAGGTAATAATTTTCATCTCAAATACTGTTTAATAGTTTGAAGTCAGTATTCTACAAAAACTGTTCAAACACTTTTTGGCTGTCATACATTAGTGCAACTTGTTCATAATTAATAGTTAATTTGCCGATGACACTTGGTTTGATATTTTGCATCTAATGACATTTATACACTACTTTCAAAAGTTTTAGTAAGGGAAAAAATCCTATTTCAAGTAAATGCTGTTCTTTTCATCAACTTTCTATTTATCAGTATTATGGTTTCCTCAAGAATATTAAAGGAGAAGTTCACTTCCAGAACAAAAATGTACAGATAATTTACTCAGCCCCTTGTCATTCAAGATGTTCTTCAGTCGTAAAGAAATT
The DNA here is from genome assembly GCF_049309525.1 of Garra rufa. Lineage (NCBI taxonomy): Eukaryota > Metazoa > Chordata > Actinopteri > Cypriniformes > Cyprinidae > Garra > Garra rufa. Next base: position 28,535,402 of record NC_133382.1, on the reverse strand, counting down.
AAGTTTTTTTAGAAAAACATTTCAGTATTTCTCTCTCTTTCAGTATATAGTGGACTTCTATGGTGCCCACAAGTTTGAACTTCCAAAAGCCGAGGAAGAAGAAGGGTCTTATCTAGCGAAACGATACGAAAATTATTTTCTAAAAAAAGTTTATAATTTATATACTTTTTAACCTTAAATGCTTGTCTTGTTTAGCTCTGCATGTGCTCTGTGTATTCCAGTTCAAGACACTTAGGGTAGGTCAAAAAACTCCCGTCTCATTTTCTCCTCCAACTTCAAAATCATGCTACATCACTGCAGAAGTACTGAACCAGTGTTTATAAAGTGAACGTGCAAAGAAGATAAAATGACTTTACAAAAAAAAAAAAAAAAAAGGTAAAACAGCAATGTAGGGCGATTTTGAAGTTGGAGGAGAAAATGAGATGGGAGTTTTTTGACGTACCCTAACTGTCTTGAACCGGAATACACAGAGTACATGCAGAGCTAGACCAAAGGAGCATTTGAGATTTAAAAAGTATACAAATTGTAATTTTTTTTTTAGAAAATAACTGATCGTTTCGTTTGCTAGACAAGTCCCTTCTTCCTCGGCTGGGATCGTTTAGAACCCTTTGAAGCTGCATTTAAACTGCATTTTGGAAGTTCAAACTTGGGGGCATCATATAAGTCCACTATATAGAGAGAAATCCTGAAATGTTTTCCTCAAAAAACATAGTTTCTTTACAACTGAAGAAAGAAAGACATGAACATCTTGGATGACAAGGGGGTGAGTAAATTATCTGTAAATTATCAAATTTTTGTTCTGGAAGTGAGCTTCTCCTTTAAGCAGCACAAATGTTTTTAACACTGATATGAATAATAATACATGTTTCTTGAGCACCAAATAAGCATATTAGAATGACTTCTGAAGGATCTGTAGGAGACTGGAGCATTGCTGCTGAAAATTTATCTTTGACATCACAGGAATACATGACATTTTAAAATATATTAAAATAGAAAACAATTATTTTAAATTGTAATGATATTTCAAAATATTACAGCCTCGGTGAGCAGAAGAGACTTCTTTCAAATATAGTGAAAAATCTTTTTGACCCCAAACTTTGTATGACAAGATTGCATTCAAAGTAGGACTGGAGTCATATATAGAGACCAGACTTGTTGGTTGGCTCTTTTCGATTTTTGTTTGACCACATATTAACACATTATCATTCAGTTAGCGACACCTTCACATCATGGCAGGAAGTTTCATCCAGAAAAGCACAGCTTTTTCTTAGAAAATGTAAAAGCTAGTTTATCTGTATGGTATATAGTGTGTGTGGTGAACTATTAGTGCCCTCGTATCAACCCGGCTGCTAGCGATATGGTTTCTCTCGCAAAAGCATTCAACTTCAATTCGCTTGCAGCAATGAATTGAAGCAACAGCAATTTCCCTTGCGGTTGACCTTAAGAGATGATCTAAATAAGACGGAAAATGCAGTTATGCTCTTTATAAAAGCAATGTTTGGTCAGCTGCGTGAGGCCCTGTGGCGTTTCGATTGGCGTCAGGGTCAATACAACTTCTGTCTCCCCTTTCCCAGAGTGATTTGCTCCAGTCTGTGGAGTCGCAGCTGCTCCCTCCTGGAGCACTACAGAGGGCTTAGTTCGCATCCAGTTCATCACACTGAAGCGCTAATAGATGTTCTATGCTCCCAGTGGTATGAAACCAAGGCTTTTTAAAGCCCTGTATATTTCTTTAAAGTGGCGTTCTGTATTGCTGAATCCTTTCTGCTCTCTTCACCTCCACCCACACTTTACCTTCTATATCTGCCATTGGAGCAACAGGTAGGCTGATGGGCTTTTCAGCATCGAAGCAGTGGGCTTTTAAGCCTCCTCTCTTGTGAGAAATGCGCAGGCTACATCACCGTCCACGCAGTGTTCACCCGGCTACATTACAGCAAAACGTGTGCGGAGGCAGCCGTGACCGGTGTGAGGTGTGACTTGTCCATGTGGCTCTAGGGATACGATCTGTCCATTTACATCTTATCTGTGAATTGTGATCTGGGGTTATGGATATGATAGAGAGCTTGTTTTGGGTTTTAACAAGCTCTGCGCTGTAAATAAAAAAAAAAAAATAAATAAAATAAAATAAAATAAAGTAAAATAAAATAATTTATGAATTAAATTAAATTAAATTAAAAATCTATATTTTGTGTTGTTTCCGATAAGAAACACCAATAACAAACACAAATTTACTTTCAAGTAAAATTTACTTTCATTGTTTTCAATAATAACATTTCGGTTTGGAGCAAAAATGTAAAATAAACAAAAAATAAACAAGGAAATACTATATGCAGTGTGTGTGTGTGTGTGTGTATGCAGTATATACAGTATATATATATATATATATATATATATATATATATATATATATATATATATATATATATAAATCGGTAAGGATGCATTAAATGTATTAAAAGTGACAGTAAAAAAATATAAAAACTTTTTATTTTTTAATTAATCAAATTGAATTAATGAACAAATTTATCACAGTTTTAACAAAAATAATTAAATAAATAATAAAGCACTACTACTGTTTTTAACATTGATAATAATAATAAAAAAATGTTTCCCTAGCACCAAATCACCATATTAGAATTATTTCTGAAGGATCATGGGGCACTGAACTACTTTACAAGTATTAATAGAAGTTATTTTTTAAGTTGTATTAATATTTCCCAATATTACTGACTTACAAATGTTTAAAAGTCAAAAGTTTGGGATCAGTAAGATTTTTAATGTTTTTTTTTTTTTTAAAGAAGGCTCTTATTCTCATCAAAGTTCCATTTATTTGATCAAAAACAAAGGAAAAAAAGTAATATTATTGCAATTTGAAATAACAGTTTTTTTTTTTGTGTACTTTAAAATATAATTTATTCATGTGATTGCTAAGCTGAATTCATCAGCCATTACTCCAGTCTTAAGTGTCACATGATCTTTCAGAAATCATTATAATATGCAGATTTATTAATTAAATTATTAATGTTGGAAACTGTTGTGCTGCCAAATATTTTTTGGGAACCTGTGATACTTTTTTCAGTATTCTTTGATGAATAAAAAGTTAAAAAGAACAGCATTTATTTAAAATAGAACCAGTTTTTAACAATGTAAGTATTACTATCACTTATTATCAATTCAACACATCCTTGCTAAAATATATATATATATGTATTTCTTTCAAAGAAAGAAAGAAAGAAAAAATATACTTACCCCATACTTTGAACAGTAGTGTATTTGGTTACAAAAGATTTATATTTTAAATCAATGCTGATCATTTTAATGTTTTATTTAACAAAGAATCATGAAAAAATATCACAGGTTCCAAAAATAAATGAATAAATAAGCAGCACAGCTGTTATTAACATTGATAATAAATCAGCATATTAGAATGATTTCTGAAGGATCATGTGAAAATAAAGACTGGAGTAATAATGCTGAAAATTCAGCCTTGCATCGCCTTGCATTCAGCCTTGCATTTCTGTATTTTTAATCAAATAAATGCAGCCTTGATGAGCAGAAAAGGCACTTTTAAAAACATTAAAAATCTTACTGATCCCAAACTTTAGTTACTATATGTACTGTATGTAAAAATAATTATTCTGCACTAATGCATCCCGTTTCTCTTTAGACTGTGCGGCTTAACACAAGCCTCCGTACTTCATTAAATTCTCGTTATTTTTCCCCAGCCACCTCCTCTGTTTCTCAGGATGTCTGGGACAGAGTTATACAGTGCAGTATGTGCTTTTGAATTCAACATTCTGTGAAAAGTACATTAACTGTAAGCAATACACGGTCCTTATAATAAACGTCAAATATTCTCCGTTTTACATAGACATCAAATGGGTGCAAGTGCTAATTTATATGCCTCTTTGATAAAAAGTGATGTAAGATGTGAGATCCATCATGTCTATCTAATTAGTAATATTCTTCTTTTAGTGGGCAATTATGTGTACCCTTTTCATGAGTTATTCCTGGTACTCTGAAACAAGTTAACAGTACTTACACACGTGAGTTCGTTTATCGATCCTCACAGTGTGGTTTTCATGCATTTCGTGTCACCTGTCCATTAAGAGTGCTATCATACCCTACAGCTTCATAATTACAGTGGCCTGGTTACCTTTCCTTCGTGTGACGTCTATTGAACTATAGCGTGCTGACAAGGATCCGATGCTGTTGTGGTTTTCGTTAATGCCAAAATATCTTTCGATACCTGTATTATGTAATGTCTTGTTTTACTGGTTCTCGTCTGGTGAAACCTGCCCTGTCTATTCTGTGTAAAGCCAAAATGGACGTAAAGAAACTTGTTTGCACATGACTTGTTTTTTCAGCCTCTTTAAACTTCTAGGCTAAAAGAAGCAGCACTGTGCTTTGTCATGCTGCGAGTCTGGAGGGAAGTGATGGGGAAGGAGGGGGGGATGAGACTGTGCAGGCATTTCTTTTCAAGTACACTGAGTTTGCAATGTTAGGGGGAAGAGCCCCTGAGCATTGTAGCGTCCTACTGTACATGCACTCTCAGCACTGTCGCTCAAAGTGGAACTCCGCTGTTGCAGGAAGCAAAATCTGCCATGGAGGAGAGTCGATCCCTGCGGACCCGGATCCATCTGGCTGAAGCAGCACAGAAGCAGGCCCGGGGAATGGAGATGGACTACGAGGAGGTTATCCATCTCCTGGAGGCTGAGATAGCTGAAATGAAGTCTCTGAAAACTGAACACCCCGGCAGTGGAAAGGTATTCCACTTTGAGAGTTATACACTAGTCTGTTCCCAATCCACATTCCCTGCGCGGCCCCGCTCCGGGTTTTTCTTCTCTCGTGTACTATAGAAAGTAGGTCACTGTTTGCTTTGTATTATTCAGTAACTGGGCTGATGTGCTGCGAAGGCTTTAACATGATCTTGCAGGGTGACGTGGGCAGATGAGGTTATTTTTGAAAACTCTGGCTAGCAACCTCGCGTGTCTCCGAATAAACTGTTTTCACAGCAATTTATGATTACGTATAATAGCTTTTTTTCTTGATTTGTTACAACTGCTTGTGGACAAATTATCACACACTATGTAATCATTTTCAACATTTATTCTAAAATATATGTGTGGCACATTTCCAAAGTTTAATTTTCTGACAGCATTATTTTGCACATTTAATTCAATTCATATTAGATGTTTTATATCAATACCATTTAAATGTACAGTTAAGGTCAAAAGTTTCATACACCTTGCATAATGTGCAAAATGTTAATTATTTTATCAAAACAAGAGGGATTATACAAAATGAATGTTATTTTTTATTTAGTACTGACCTGAATAAGATATTTCACATAAAATAAAATAATCATTGAATTTATAAAAATTACAATGTTTAAAAGTTTGCATACTCTTCATTCTAAATACTGTGTCGTTACCTGAATGATCCATGGCTGTTTTTTTTGTTTGTTTGTTTGTTTGTTTGTTTTTTTGTTTTTTTATTAGTGATAGTTGAGTCCCTTGTTTGTCCTGAACAGTTAAACTGTCTGCTGTTTTTCAGAAAAATCCTTCAGGTCCCACAAATTCTTTGTTTTTTCAGCATTTTGTATATTTGAACCCTTTCCAACAACGACTGTATCATTTTGAGATCTATCTTTTCACACTGAGAACAACTGAGGGACTCATATGCAACTATTACAGAAGGTTCAAATGCTCACTGATGCACCAGAAGAAAAAAAATGCATTAAGAGCCAGGGGATGAAAACTTTTGAACAGAATGAAATTTATAGGATTTTTCTTATTTTGCCTAAATATCAAATTGTTTTCATTTAGTACTGACCTCCAGAAGCTACAGAAGATACTTACATGTTTCCCAGAAGACAAAATAAGTTAAATTTATCCTGATCTTCAAATTCAAAAGTTTTCAGACCCTGGCTCTTAATGCATCGTTTTTCCTTCTGGAGCATCAGTGAATGTTTGAACCAGGGGCGTTGCTAGACCCTTTTTACTGGGGCACGTGCCCAGTAAAATCTCATATTTTGAGTTATAATTTACGTTGATAATCCCAAAAAAAGACATTAAACTATATGCAACAACTGAATTAACGAGTAATGGGGGCCTGTGCACCAGTAGAGCTTTAGGTCTAGCAACTCCCCTGGTTTGAACCTTATAATAGTTGCATATGAGTCCCTCAGTTGTCCTCAGTGTGAAAAGATGGAACTCAAATTCATACAGTCATTGTTGGAAAGGGTTCAAATGCATAAAAATGCTGAAAAACCAAAGAATTTGTGGGACCTGAAGTATTTTTTTTGCAAACAGTGGGCAGTTTAAGTGTTCAGGACAAGCAAGGAACTCATGAACAACTCTCACTGGAAAAAAACATCAACACTGTGGATCATTCAGATAACAACATAGTATTAGGAATCAAGCATATGTTAACTTTTGAACAGAATCATCTAATATAAATTCAACTATTTTCTCTTGGACTATATGTGACCATCTTTTATGTGGAATATCTTATTCAGGTCAGTACTAAATAAAAAATAACATGCATTTTGTATGATCCCTCTGTTTTTGGTCAAATAATTAACATTTTGCAGATTCTGCAAGGTGTACAGTTTAACTTTGACCTCAACTGTATAAAGAAAAGTAAAATTTTCTTTACTAAAACTGTAAACTTTACTAATATTCTCACAGGAGGATCTACAAGATCTGAAAAAAAGAGTTTCTGTACTCGAATGCCAGCTACGAAAGAGCGAAACCGCAAAGAAGGGTTTTGAAGTCTCTACGGGTAAACTTCTACAGTTTGTGGAGGTGATGTATATTCAATTACATTTAAGCAACTGCACATTAAATCATCACATCCTCATTTCTTAAAATAAGGCTTCACCATGAAAATTGCTCATGCAGAGTGACTTGCCCGAATTTAGTCTTTTCACTAAACCAGAAAACCTGAACCAAAGAAGAGTGTGTGGAATTTTCTTTTGGTGGCATCCATCAACTCAGGCTTATATGAAGTAGGCAAATCAAGTCACGCAAGCATAGCGTGCCTACTTCATCATTCTACAAATGTGTACAAGCATAACAGACATTTTTATCTTTGATATGGCTGAGATAGAATGTAGTAACCCTTTAATTACGCAACTATTTAAAGAAACAAACAAGCGAAAAAACAACATGACATCAACGTGCAACTGTTTTTCCACTTACACCAGATGCCACAAATTAATTATTACTCAGTTGGACTGCGTAAATCATACATTTATCACATAACACAAGAAAATAATGTGTTTTTGTCAAATAAACCTGTGATTTACATCTGTTTATTGCATAAGATATAATGATATATTTCATAAGTACATGATGCATAGCCACAGTGGACACCATGCTTTAGATACTTGATTTCGATTGCAATTTTACTATGTGAATGTGTTTATGTACCTACTGTATGTCACCTGAACAGCAGTGTTGTTGTTTTTGTTAATAATGATATTATATATTTAAAAAATATGAATATTAATTTAAAATATATAACAAGTAGTGGTAGTAGTAGCAATAATAATAATAATAATAATAATAATAATAAATGTTAAAACTATTTTGTATTATTCTTTTTTATTATTATTATGGATTTAACATATTTAACTGTACAAGTAGTAAAAGTAGCAGTCATAATAATACATGTTAAAACGATTGTATTATTATTAATATTAGAGATTTAAAATATTTAACTGTACAAGTAGTAGTAGTTGCAGTAATAATAATAATAGTAATAAAAATAATAAATGTTAAACCAACTATATTATTATTAATGTTATTATTATTATTATTAATATAGATTTAAAATATTTAACTTTACAAGTAGTAGCAGCAGCAGCAATAATAATAATAATAATAATAATAATATTTTTTTAAAAGTAGTATTATGGATTTAACATGTTTAACAATTTTATTATAAATTTTATTTATTATTATGGATCTAACATATTTAACTCTACAAGTAGTAGCAATAATATTAATATTAATAAATGTTAAAAATGTATTATTATTATGGATTTAACATGTTTAACTGTACAAGTAGCAGTAGTAATAATAACAACAACAACAACAACAACAATAATAATAATAATAATAATAATAAATGTTGAAACTATTTAATTTATATTATTTTTTATTATTATGAATTTTACATATTTAACAGTAAAAGTAGTAGTAGTAGTAGTAGTAGCAGTAATAATAATAATAATAATAATAATAATAATAAATGTTAAAACTATTGTATTGTTATTAATATTATAGATTTAAAATATTCAACTGTACAAGTAGTAATAGTTGTATTAATAATAATAATAATAATATTAATAATAATAATAAATGTTAAAACAATTTATTAATTTTATTAATTAACATATTTAACTCTACAAGTAGTAGCAGTAATAATAATAATATCAATTCTAATAATAATAATAATAAATGTAAAACAATTTAATTAATATAATTTTTATTATTATGGATTTAACATAACAGTACAGGTAGTAGAAGCAATGATAATAATAATAATAATGTTTAGATGATAATAATGTTAAAACAATTTTATTATTATTAGTATTAGTATTCTTATGGATTTACCATATTTAAATGTAACTACAATAATAATAACAATAATGGTAGTAATAATATGTTAAAACAATTGTATTACTGTTATTATATTTGTTGTTGATTGTAAAAATGCAACTGTGCAAGTAGTAGTAATAATATTAATTATATAAATATAATGTATTATTGTTATTGTAGAAGAAAATAGCAGGATGTTAATGTTCATGCAGCAACTATGGACTAATCTAATCACCTACATTTTAAAAAATCCCGCAGACTGTCCAAGGCTTCCTGTCTGAAAACCAAAGCGCTTCAAGAGGCTATAGGTAAGATTATTATTCTTGTACCCTTGTCAGTCTTTTGTTAAGCCAGATCTAATGATTTGACTGAATTCTAATCTAATATAAAGTATGCCAGACAGCAATACCACACTTCGCAAGCAATGAATGATTTACTAACAAAGACTCTTTTCCTTTAGGGACCTTTACTCAGTCATTAGTTCGCCTTTGATATTCTAGGAGACTGTGTATTCAGGGAGTGTAAATGGTAACTTTTTTCCAGAGTGAGTCTTCTGCCTCTCTTTCTATTATAGAGAGAGACTCTGCGGGCAAAAGACAGGGATAGTTAATGACTAGAGGCCAGTACAACACCTTCCTGTGGCAGTGATGCTGATTAGGCCCAATCAGCATGGCCTCCTGCAGTCTGTCGCCCCTTGCTCAGCTAGCAGAGCACGTCTGGAGAGCCCTTTTTCCCCCTAATGATCATCCCCACCGACTGAAGAGGCCACTGTGTCTTTGTCTATTAGGGCTTACACATATCCTCATAAATCGAAATGAAGGCTGTCAGCAATTTGCACCAAAATAGTTTTTCGTTTTGAGAGCTTGTAAGTCACTCTACTGTACCTGTAGTTATTTACATGCTAAATATAAATACATTTGCATGTGTTCTTATAACCCTTAATAAAACGTATTTAACTTATTCTATTTATTTATTTTACTGTAGGATTTTATTGTTATCTGGTTATAAGATACCAAAGAAATTAATACTTTTATTCAAAAACAAATGGATAGTTCACTGAAAAATTAAAATTCTGTAATTAATTACTCACCCTTATGTTTTTCCAAGCCCGTAAGACGTTTGTTCATAATTAATTGTTATTATTATTATAGATCTAAAGCATTTAACTGTACAAGTAGTAGTAGTAGCAGCATAATAATAATAATAAATGGTAAAACAATTTTTATTATGAATTTAACATATTTAACTGTACAGGTAGTAGCAGTAAAATAATAATAGTAATAATAATAACAAATATTAAAACTATTTTATTGTTATTATTAATACAGCCTGTGGGTGAGTAATTAATGACATCATTTTCATTTTTAGGTGAACTATCCCTTCAAACATTTAATGATAATAAAAAATGTTTCTTGAGAACCAAATTAGCTTATTAAAATAATGAAGAATCAATCAATGGAAGTAAAAAGACTACAGTAATGGAGCTGAAAATTCAGCTTTTTACCACAGAAATAAATTACATTTTAATTATATTAAACTAGAATAATAATATTTTAGAATATTACTCTTTTTACTTTAATTTTGATCAAATAAATGCAGCCTTGAACGTCTTTCGAAAGTTTTTTTAATATATTAAAACCTCAACCTCAAACTTTTGAACGGTGATGTAAATAAAATAATAAATAATTGGTATATTAGAATATTTCAAACCAAATATATCATATTACTCTGTAATGGAATCATATACCAATTAATATAAGTCATAAAATTCTGTTTCTTGTAACAAGTTTCATTCAGTTGCAGTTTTCAAAGAATTTTGTTTTTAAAATCAGACTGTAGCGAATCTTAAATAAGTTTCAAACGCCTGCAATGATTCAATCAGTCTGAACCAATTCATTTCAGTTTTCTGCTAATGACCCGAAAGTGTGGTAGTTTCGTAATATGTTTTCATAACACTGGTCCATCCATGTCAGTGGGTCTGAATCCCCTTCCCCAAAAATTCACCCCTTATTAGGAGTCATGCTGCGCTCTTCTTCTTTGCCAACCTGCCCAGCATGCTTTGTTCATTTCAGGTCAAAGGGAGTGCACTTTTCTACAGCTTTTATAACAAGTCTGTTGAAGACTGACACAGTTTTCAGTTTCCAAAGGGTTGTTTTCCTCAAGTAAACTGTGCAAAATACAATCAAATATATCTTTATCAAATAATAAGTTAGCTGAAGTTAGGCAAAGGTTTGGTTAGTTAGTTAAAACATCTGAAATTATGATTGTGTGTTTTTTTTTAGTTCTCCCAGTGATCCAAAGTTGGCCAATTTGTCTCAGACCCTGCAATCTCGAAGTGGGAAGAAACCGTCCTGGACGGCATCTGCTCTTGCTGTGGAAGCTAAAGAAATAACTAATACCATCAGAGGAATTCTGGAGCTGGACTGTAAGTATACAGGCATATTTTCTGCTTTGCCATGAAAAACAAACATCACAATGTCTACCTAATTGCAACTGTCTCTCCTGTCAGTTTATCTGGCCTTCATGTTGTTGTCGAACTCTTGACCCACTGTGTCATACAAAAATGTATCTTACAGGGCAGCAATTTTAGTTGAACTGTGCTGCATGAGATATTATCATTCAAACGGAATGCATATTATAATATTTTGTATATGGGCCATTCTACAGAATCGGTGCAAACTGCTGTTCCACAACCAAAAACACATTTGAAAAGCATTTAAGTATTCAAATCCTAGATGTCTGCTAAGATCTTTTTGTTATCTATTGAAACCCACAATAATATTTAAAATATCAGTAAGCTTAATATATATAAAATAAAATAAAATATATATAAATAGACAACTTTGTATGGTCCTGTCAAGCAGACAAAAACATGAACATGATAAATAGGAGATGTGGCTTTGCATGGTTAAACAACATACTGGACAGGACAGTAAATCCTGAATATATCCAAGTTTCATTTCATACTCACTATTGTGAGATACTGTATGTATATATTTACAAGGAAGATGTAAGCAAAACCTTAATAGGTCACTATAACCCTTCTTATTAAATTATATATTACTGTGTTTCTGCAGTGACAAATTTGGGGAGAGGACAAATATTCCAAAACTTTAAAAATGTATATCTTGCATATGATATAATTTGCATACAAAATCTGTGGAAAAAGACACATTTTTGAACTCTGACTTTGAACAAATTCTGTAAAATGGCCTATATATTTATAAAATATTACTTACACTCACATGTACACACACAAACATGACCCTAAAACCACATTCAGTCTGCTTATTTACCCATTATGCTTAAACTCCTGACCCCATTCACCTTTGTAATTCTCAGGTAAATATGTACCTTACCTTCCAGCAATGTTTGACCTTACATAAATGTATCGAATGACCTGTAGAGGTCAAAACATTGGCAGTCTTTCCGTGATCCCATCTCATTACGAGCCTCTTAAACTAGACACATTGAAACATTATACCATCATTACGAGCAAGATTCTGCGTATTGTTCAAGTTTATAGAACCTATTCAGACATTTATAATGTAATATCTTTATCTTTTTAGTGATCTACATTTAAGTTGATTTAATAATGTGCTTTCTTGTTGAATTTCTCATATCCTGTCTGTTCAATTACTCATGATGTGCGCATTTTACATCTATATTCTAGAAAATGAGGCAAACCACCTTAATCGTGAAATCTAATCTATTTAGATGTGTATAGTGAATAAAATTAGGTCAATCTCATAAGGAAACACAATACAAGGTGTATTTGCTGTTAATACAAGCTTTTTAGATCTAGTTCACCTCACTGCTGCTATCGTTGCCTGGAAACGAAGCTGCTAGAAAGCAACTGTCCACATCTTCGTCGCAATTGTATATCATGTCACAGGCTTGACAAAGATATATACCACCTTTAGAAATGGGTCCTTAGTGAGAAAACATGTAAAAGAGCCTTGTTAAATGTAAAAACAATAATTGAATTTTTTTTTCACTCAACAGCGATCGTTCATGACTGTTTGTTTTGACTGAGAGTGTTTACAAAATATCTTGTTGGCCTAGTTAAATTAATTCGCCTTGTCAAAACATTACTGATAGCAGTCAGTCCAAAGCGCAGCTCTGGAAACAAAAAGTAACACCAAGAGGCTGCCTTTTCTTTTAGTGCTTTTCCCTGTTCAATGCAGGATGTCCAAAACACCCTCATAAAACTCAAAATGAGTCACATTAGTATTAAAAAGACCTGATTGGTAGATTTACTAATAATGTAGTCAGATAGTAATATTAGCTGTATCCTATTCTTTGTATCTCAAGAAAACATGTGGGTTGTATTCCTGGTTACAAACCAGCATGATTTTCTTACAAGGTAAAGGATACAGACAGTTCAGGGACATACTGGAACCCAGACAAAAGAGCATCTCTAGCCTCTTCTTTTTGTTGAATACATGGTCTCAGCCTAAACACTAAGGTTAATCAATGAAGGACTTGTTTTTCAACCATTTTTTCTTTGTCAAAGCGCTTTTGAATGAACATGCTGTGCATTGGATATTTTGTGAATTTGAATAGTGACTCTGATTAAATGGCATATAGTGAGCTTGATTAAATGGCGTAATATATCAGAGTTCCTTAAACTTCAAAGCACATTTTCAGGATTGAGGGCTTTATTGTAAAAATTCATCAAAGAATTGGTCAGATTGGTCGACCATCAATCTGAAGGACACATCCTCCTTAGAGAGATACATTGTATAGGTCAAAATTATAGATTTTTCTTTTATGCCAAAATCAATAGGATATTAAATAAATGTCATGTTCCATAAAGATATTTTGTAAATTTCCTACCGTAAATATATCAAAACTTATTTTTTATTAGTCATATGCATTGCTAAGAACTTCATTTGGACAACTTTAAAGGCAATTTTCTCAATATTTTTGATTTATTTGCACCCTCAGATTCCAGATTTTCAAATAGTTGTCTTGGCCAAATATTGTCCTATCTTAACAAACTATACATCAATGGAAAACGTATTTATATGTATAAACGATTTATAAATCTCAATTTCCAAAAATTGACCCATATGACTAGTTTTGTGGTCCAGGGTCACATATTTATATATTAAATTAAATATTCATTCATTCATAGTTCTCCCCAAAATAAAAATTACCCCATTATTTACTCACCCTCAAGCCATCCTAAGTGTATATGATTTTCTGCATTCAGATAAAGACAATCGGTGTTGGCTTTATTAATATAATAGGGATTATTAAAGGTATTCTGAAGTGAATCGATGTGTTTGTGTAAGAAAAATGTCCATATTTACAACTTTATAAACTGTGTAATCTCTACCTTCCACTAACTGTCAAACGCGCGTTCACAAGAAAGTGGCGTTCCAGCGGATGACGTAAGATGTAGCGGAAGTGACGAATGCGGAAGTGACAAGTGCGGAAGTCACGAACGCAGAAGCACAGAGGAGAGAGCAAAAAAAAAAAACACCGGTCATGAATTAGACGTACAAAACGAGGATTTGTAAAGAAAAATATCCAAGTGTAGACTGGTAAATAAAACTTGGTTCTCACGAGACTAGCATTCTCTTGTGAACGCGTGTATGAAAGTTAGCGGAAGCTGGAGATTACGGTTTATAAAGTTTTAAATATGGATATTTTTCTTACACAAATGCATCGATTTGCATCAGAAGAACTTTATTATCCCCCCACAGCTGTGTGTAGAGCTTTTCTGATGGATGGATGCACTTTATTGTGCCTCAAAATCTCAACAGTCATTTACCACCATTATAAAGCTTGGAAGAGCCAGAGCATTTTTAAATAAAACTTTGATTGTATTCGTCTGAAAGAATAAAGTCATATACACCTAGGATGGCTTGACGGTAAAAGTAAAAATGGGGTCATTTTCATTTTTGGATAAACTATCTAGGAGAAGTTCACTTCCAGAACAAAAATGTACAGATAATGTACTCACCCCCTTATCATTCAAGATGTCCTTCTTTCCTCAGTCATAAAGAAATGATGTTTTGTGAGGAAAACATTTCAGGATTTTTCTCCATATAGTGGACTTCTATGGTGCCCTGAGTTTGAACTTCCAAAATGCAGTTTAAATGCTGCTTCAAACGATCCCAAATGCGGTTGTAAACAATCCCAGCCGAGGAAGAAGGGTCTTATCTAATGAAACGTACAATTTATATACTTTTTAACCGCAAGCGTTCATCTTGCTCTTGCTCTCTGTTTTTTTCTGGTTCAAGACAGTTAGGGTATGTTAAAAAAATCCCAATTAATTTTCTCCCTCAACTTCAACAACAAAATCGCACCCAACATCGCTGCTTTACCTTTTTTGTTAAGGGGGTTTGATCTTCTTTGCATGTTTACTTTGCAAACACTGGGTCGGTACTTCTGCAGCAATGTAGGCTCATTTTTAAATGATTTTTGAAGTTGAGGGAGCTGAGCTGGGCTGAGCAGAGCAAGACAAGACGAAGACGAAGACGAAGAAGTTTGAGGGTAAAAAGTATATAAATTAGCATAAAAAAAAAACGTTCCTTTCACTAAATAAGACCCTTCTTCTTTGGGCAGGATCATTTACAACTGCATTTGGGATTGTTTGAAGCCGCATTTGAACTGCATTTTGAAAGTTCAAACTTGGGGCACCATAAAAGTCCACTATATGGAGAAAAATCCTGATATGTTTTCCTCAAAAAACATCATTTCTTTACGACTGAAGAAAGATATGAACATCTTAGATGACAAGGGGGTGAGTACATTATCTGTAAATTTTTGTTCTGGAAGTGAACTTCTTCTTTAAATACAAAAGACCATTACAATAAACGGATGATTTAAAAACTACCCTTTCTTGGTAACTGAAATTTCTAAGGTACCAAGTGATGCTGAGAGAGACGGACAGACGGCTGGATTATAGAAAGATAAAAGACTCTTGGGGTCAAAGGATCAGTGAAGCTGAGGGAGGAAAGAAATAGCTAAAGTGATTGCTTAGGGAACAGGGAAACGTGTCCCACACACCTGGCAGCATGTGACCTCTATGTGAGTGATGCTCACGTTTTGGCTGAATGCTTCCCTGCGGGGGAGGACGAGGCAGGCTTTGAGTTGCACATGGAGGGCCACCCTCATCACACCGATTGAAACCAGAGAAAGCAACTCCAGCCCAGCTCAAAGACAGGCATTGCTCTCCACGTGATGGATGTTCTCCCAGCCATGTGACAGGCTGTGTACCACTGTGTCTCATCAATAAGACAGAGGGAGAGATGTGCTTTGGAATAAGCATTTATGATACAATAATAGGCCTTATTTCATCATTTAAAAGGAATCAAAACTCTGTCATCATTTACTCAACTCCATGCTGTTCTGTATTACTTTTTATTTCTTCTGCACAGCACAAATGAAAGTGTTCCACAGAAAAACAAAAAACGCCGTACAGGTTTGGAATGACAGGAGGATGAGTAAATGACAGGATTTTCGTACAGTCCCTTTAACACAGAGCAGCAAATCAATTTTGGGAGAGTGTCTGCAGCTTATCCCAATTATATCTGATTTACTGAGGCGTAGTTTGAGGCAGCTGAAATTGTCTTTTTAGTATCATAGTGTTGATCTAGTGAAATCATTCGCTCTTGGTTACTAGAGCAAGGCCTTTAGAAAACAAAGAGTTGATTAAATTAAAGAGGCATGTGATGAGCTACTCTGAGTGGTTACTATGTCCCAAGGCTAAAACAGTAACGGTTTTTGATCAATGTGAATACGTCAGAACGCAGAATACAAAAACTGAATTCCCAAAAAATGAATTGATGGCCACTAAAAATAGAGAGGAATGCAAGTTTTAGAAAACAACATTGTTTATATTCTAGGAAACTATTGGGGTTTTTTTTATTTCTCAAGGCTGCTTTCAAGAAAACAGCCGACAGTTAGGGATGACACACAGGCGCATTTCATATGAATTCCCAGATGTCTGCGTCCAGACGAATGTGATATAAATTAGGGCCATTAACCCCCCCCCCCCCCCCCCCCCCCCAATAATTGATATTTTTTATGTTTGTTGTTAGGATGAATTGCTTTACAATAGAAACAACCAACAGCAATACTGAGGAACACATATTAAGACATTTTTGATTAATTCTCAGTTTTTTGACCATGCATAGACAACAACACAACTACCATGTTTAAGGTAAAGAGGTACTAAAAGGTACAAAAAAGATAGTAAGGACATTGAAATATAGTCCATGTGCCATCAGTGGTTCAACCTTGATTTTATGAAGCTACTAGAATTTGTTGTGTGTAAAGAAAACAAAAATAATTTTAAAAATCTTTATTTAACAACTTCTCTTTCGTGTGAGTCTTCGACACGTGATGCATGCATGAGGTGCTGACGCAGGAGCTAGTGTTTGTGGTACTCATGTGAAAGGCACAGAAGAGAAGTAATTTAGGTTGAACCACTGATGCCACTTGACTATTTTAGTGATTTCCTTACTACCTTTCTGGACCTTGAATATGGTAGTTGCATTGCAGGGTTACAAAGTGTGACAACGTTTTAGTGGCACGTAAAAAAAATAAAATAAATAAAAATCTAAAATTACGAGATTAAAGTCGTAATATTTTGAGAATAAAGTTTAAATATTTTGAGAATAATTTGGAAATTACGAGAATAAAGTCGAAATGACAATCAAGTCTAAATGTTTGCTGAATAAAGTAGAAATGTTACAAGAAAAAAGTCAAAATAACGAGAATAAAGGCAAAATGTTTTGAGAATAAAGTCGAAATATTTCAAAAATAAATACAAAATTACAAGAATAAGGTCAAAATATTTTCAGGATAAATTCGAAATTACGAGAATAAAGTTGAAATGAGAATAAAGTGTAAATGTTTCG
This sequence comes from Garra rufa, assembly GCF_049309525.1. NCBI lineage: Eukaryota > Metazoa > Chordata > Actinopteri > Cypriniformes > Cyprinidae > Garra > Garra rufa. The sequence goes on along the minus strand of NC_133382.1, from coordinate 28,517,917 downwards.
AGAACAAAGTCAAAATTACAAGAATAAAATCTAAATGTTTTGAGAATAAAGTCGAAATGTTTTGAGAATAAAGTAGAAATGTTTTGAGAATAAAGTCAAATTCAGCATAAAGTCTAAATGTTTCCAGAATAAAGTAGAAATGTTTCGAAAATAAAGTCAAAATTACGAGAATAAAATCTAAATGTTTTGAGAATAAAGTCGAGGAATAGTCAAAATGTTTTGAGATTAAATAAAAAGATTAGGAGAATAAATTTGAAATATTTTGAGAATAAAGTCAAATTCAGCATAAAGTCTAAATGTTTTGAGAATAAAGTCAAAATGTTTTGAGAATGAAGTCAAAATATTTCAAGAATAAATTTGAAATTACAAGAATAAAGTCAAAATATTTTGAGAATATTTTCTAAATGAGAATAAAGTTGAAATGTTTCGAGAATAAAGTCAAAATTACAAGAATAAAGTCTAAATGTTTCCAGAATAAAGTCAAAATTACAAGAATAATTATGAGAATAAAGTAGAGATGCACCGATTGCAATTTTCTTGGCTGATTCTGATTCCGATTTTTCAGTAAGTGTGACCTGCCGATTCCGATTTAATTTTTTTAAGAACTGTAATGAAAGCATAGGCCTATAATATTAATAATAATGTTTTCTTTAATTAAATTTATTTTATAATAAAATACATTTTTAAACATTATAGGATCTTCTTACAACAAAATAACTTTAACAACAAAATAAAGTGCTTTGTGCCTTCGAAAAAGGTATAAAATTAGTTCCTGTAACTAACGTAGTATAGTTATACTAACAAAAATCTTTTCCTCAATGTATTTTTTTAATTTTATAATAAAAGAAATGTATAAACATTACAGCATCTTCTCATATTAAAATAACTTTAACAAAATAAAGTGCTCTGAGCCTTGAAAACATTAGAAATAAAATATAAGTAACAAAGCAGGCATACAAAAATTTACTTTCCTTCAATGAATTTTATATGGATTTTTTTTAAACATTAATTACAGGATCATCTCACAACAATAACTTTAATAACAAAACGTGCACTGTGCCTTCAAACAGGTAGAAATAACAATGCTAGTACTAAATGCTATTACTTGAGCATTAATGGCAAATTTTCCTTGATAAAGAGAAGCATTTCTGCCTTGTCACCAGTTAATCCAGGGGTAACGTTACTACACTTCGTAACATTCATTCACATATTTGCGCTATGCCACCGCATACAGCGTCTTCACACACAGATTATATTTACTAGAGAAGTGTAACATAAATGCATCAGTAAATAAAAAAAAAAAAATTAAATTCACGTCGCGCGCGCTTTAATTACCTTCAAATGGAACATATATGCTGGCTTCGAACTATTAGTGTGTGAAGAGGCTGTATGCGGAGGCGCAGCGCAAATATGTGAATGAATGAAAGTGTAGTAAACGTCAACGGATTTCCCCCGCTCAGGGAGTAGGGAGCAATGAACACTGTGCAGGCACCATGTCAATCGGAACACAGTTCATTCACGGAGCTTACTTCTAACGAGCGGGTTATCTGAACCAGGTGTGTTAACTAACAGAGACATGCAAAATATGCAGAGCGGGGGCGCGATCTACCACATGTCCAGCCAAGCTAAACAAGCGCGTGGTTCGTGGTTGTTCCCTCACGTTGTATTTTGGCCTTATAAATGTTACAAACTGCGATCTTTGTGTCATCTTCACTCACACCAAAGACATGTTTACACGCGACTGTGAGTGCGCGGCTGCGAGCGTGTGGCTGTGACGTAATTGCATGCGCCGCTGGCAATAAAAGGATCGGCTAGGAATCGGCAAGAGGAGAAATTGACCGGCCGGTCACCGATCCGGGCCGATCATGCGAAAATCGGCCGATTCCGATCACTAGCCGATCAATCGGTGCATCTCTAGAATAAAGTCAACATGTTTCCAAAATAAAGTCAAAATTTCGAGAATTAAATTGTAGCATTTAAAGTTATAATATTTTGAGAGTATAGCCGGCGCATACAAATGGCCCGGATTGAGAGCACCAGGAGAAGTTGCCAGGCCACCGGAATTTATTTAGCAGAAATAATACCATGTGTTATATTATAACTTTTATCTCGTAATTGCTACAAATGAATTCTCGTAATTTTGATTTTGTTCTCAAAATATTTTGGCTTTATTCTCGAAACATTTCGACTTCATTCTTGAAACACTTTGACTTCATTCTCGAAACTTTTTTTTTCTTTATGTCTATAATTTTGAATTTATTTTTGAAATATTTTGACCTTATTCCTAAAATATTTCAACTTAATTTTTTGTAATTTAGACTTTATTTTCAATATTTCAACTTTATTCGCAGAATATTTCAACTTTATTCTCGTAATTTTGATTTTATTCTCGAAATATTACAACTTTAATCTCACAATTTTCATAAGAAAGCTCTCGGATTTCTTAAATCAATATCTTCGTTTGTGTTCCGAATGTGAATTTAAAGGTTTGGAATGACATGAGAAAGAGTAAATGATGGCACTCATTCGTTTACATGTAGACACAAAGCTTACTGTAAATTCCCATAGGCACTAAATATGTAGCCAGGGACGTTTGTTTGTAGAAACCTGAGATGCTATGAATTATTCTTTTACCTTTCCTGTCAAAATGCTGATTGTGTGTGAAATCTAGACAGTGGGATACTCTGTGTATTCTTTTCATCACCATGTTTTAATAAGATCATATTTCTGACAAGAAACCATTATAAAGTCATGTCAGGACATTGTGTATGCCAGCAGACTTACTGTCAATTGTACTTCCTGCATGTACCAAAGGGAGTGTCAAGATCAAATTCTGTCAGGGATTTGTTACTCTGTATGGTGGCACGTATTAATGAGATTCTAGCTTGTGCCATATTAAGCCTTCAATAGTGTCTGCTTACGTTTTTTTTTTTTTTTTTTGGCTGACGTCCATTAATTACAACCTGGCACACATCAGTCCTCAATCCAAAGATAAAAAGTGCATTTAGGGAAATGCGTATAGAGTTTTTAAACCAAAATCCAAATCCAATGGAAGCAAATCTGATTTGTCCCTGTTTGACGCTTGTTATACTTTCACTGTACAGTACATTCCATATTTTTGATGGAAATAGCTTTTCAGATTATGCAGATATCCTGGGACACTTAACATATTCATTTATGACCCCATTTCATCCATTTGCCAGGAAATTCTCACGGTCACTGGCCTATCAGGATCAAGAGGATCAACGAGATATTTTGCAATGCTGTTTTTTTTTTATTTTGGCTTTAGACTTCTCTAGTATCTTGTTTGTTGTCCTCATGTAGAGTGAACGTATCTGATTTCTGTTTTTTTTTTTTTTTTTTCATAGGTTTGCCTTTTGGCTGGGACGAGGCGTACACTGCAGATGGAGTGAAGTACTATGTGAAGTAAGTCACTTCAGATACATTCACAAATCCCAGTTCCTTTGTTTTCTGCTGTTTCACAAAAGTAAATAACATTTCTAATGTTATTTGAAAAGAATTTTCAAATTGTTATTGACGAAATGTATGTAACCTCTTGATCTCAAGAGAGAGGAAACAAATTTCCCTTTCCCATGAGCATATTCTCTCATTTGCATAACTTTCAAAACAGCACAGGTTAGTAATACAGAAATCCATCAGTCTTTTGAGAGTTTTGAAGTCGCACGCAATGCCACACCCATGAGTCCAGCATTCTCCATTACAAAAACACCAGCGCCACAACAGTCACCTGTACACCTAAAATACCCTACACTCTTAAAAATAAAGGTGCTTTAAAAGGTTCTTCACAGCGATGCCATAGAAGAACCATTTTTGGTTCCACAAAGAACCATTCAGTCAAAGGTTCTTTAAAGAACCATCTCTTTATTACCTTTTCACAACCTGAAGAACCTTCTTTCGCCACAAAGAACGTTTTGTGAAACAGAAAGGTTCTTCAGATGTTAAAGGTTCTTTATGAAACCATTTAGACAAAAAGGGTTCTTCTATGGCAGGGATCATCAAATCTGGACCTCGAGATCCATTTTCATGCAGAGTTTAGCTCTTACCCTAATCAAACACACCTGAGCATGCTAATCAAGGTCTTCAGGATCATTAGAGAATAACAGGTAGGTGAGTGTGATCAGGGTTGGAGCTAAACTCTGCAGCGCATTGGACCTCCAGGGTAAGATTTGGGGAACCCTGTTCTATGGCATCGTAAGGAACCTTAATTTTTAAGAGTGTACGCAAGTTTCAGATGTTTGGGGTTTGTAAGAATTCATACTTTTATTCAGCAAGGATGCATAAATTTGTTCAAAAGTGTCAGTAAAAATGTTTGCATTGTTACAAAAAATAAATCAAATCAAATTAAAGAATCCAGAGACAAACTGAATTGAGAATAAATCGAAATGTTTTGAGAATAAAGTCGAAATGTTTAGAGAATAAAGTTTAAATGTTTTGAGAATGAAGTCGAAATGTTTTGAGAATAATGTCAAAATATATAAAAAAAAAAGTGAAATTACGAGAATAAAGTCGAAATATTTTGAAAATAATGTTGAAATGAGAATAAAGTCGAAATATTTTGAGAATAAAATCAAACTGAGAACAAAGTCTAAATGTTTAGAGAATGAAGTAGAAATGTTTTGAGAATAAAGTCAAAATTACAAGAATATAGCCTAAATGTTTGGAGAATAAAGTCTAAATGTTTTGAGAATAATGTCAAAATATTTCAAAAAATAAATGTGAAATTACGAGAATAAAGTCTAAATATTTTGAAAATAAAGTTGAAATGAGAATAAAGTCTAAATGTTTAGAGAATAAAGTCAAAATATTTTGAGAATAAAATCAAAATGAGAACAAAGTCTAAAAGTTTAGAGAATAAAGTAGAAATGTTTTGAGAATAAAGTCAAAATTACAAGAATATAGACTAAATGTTTGGAGAATAAAGTAATAATGTCAAAATATTAAAAAAATAAATGTGAAATTATGAGAATAAAGTCGAAATATTTTGAAAATAAAGTTGAAATGAGAATGAAGTCTAAAAGTTTTGAGAATAAAGTCGAAATTACAAGAATGAAGTCTAAATGTAAACACTGGGTTGGTAATTCAGCCTACGTCAAGCGTGACCTTTCCAACATGATTATGTAATGCGTGAGTTCAGCTTGTGCAAGACGAGCATTTGTCTTTAAAAAAGTATAAAATAGAATATAAAGTCGGCAACACCTAAGCTCCAAAAGTATCAAAAATATTTATTATTAAAACAACTTTCGCATAGCGTGTGTTACGTTTCGAGCACCAGGCTCGAAACGTAACACACGCTATGCGAAAGTTGTTTTAATAATAAATATTTTTGATACTTTTGGAGCTTAGGTGTTGCCGACTTTATATTCTATTTTTTACTTGTTGCTTTTTGGTCGAGCACCCTTTTGAGACTGATGTGCGTGCTTTTGTTTCATTTTTCTTTAAAAAAGTATAGAATTTTTTATATTAGATAAGACCCTTAATTCTTGACTAACACTTTGAAGCTGCATTGAAACTGCAGTTTGGACCTTCAACCCATTGGGCACCACTGAAATCCGCTATATGAGGAAAAATCCTGTAATTTTTTTTCCCACACAAACCTTAATTTCTTTTCGACTGAAGAAAGAGAAACATGAACATCTTGGATGAACTAATCTTTTAAGAACTCTTACCAACCCCAACCTTTAAAATGTTAGTCTTTTTTTTTTCATTTATTCAAAATGTTTATGTTTGGTTATGTCATTTAATATTTCTTTTTCTTCTAGTCATGTAACTCAGACAACATCATGGACGCACCCTGTAATGAGATCTTTGGGTCTGTCAGAACCAGAAGCAAATGACCAAACCCTGAACTCACCAGAATCCACAGCCTAGACTGATTCCGAAGATGGCGTGCACTCTTCTGCCACTTTCTGCCCAACTTTTCGGTTTAAAGAGATG